>NW_026000240.1:27068543-27100368 GCF_001458135.2 Marmota marmota marmota
CAACCCAATAAGATAGCATAAAACAAAACCGAAACAGAATGAAACAAAAACTGAACAAAGAATAATTGTATCAATTTTCTCTTTCTCAGGGCCGAACAACTTCAAACCTTGAGCCAACCATTTTTCCCAGTTTGCCTGAGAAAATTCTTGGAATAGGCAGCTTGAAACAAAAACAAGATAAATCAAAACGAGAACACATTGTTTTTTGAAATGCTCACCCATTTTGTTGCCTTCCCTCAGGGGCGAGCAATTTTACTCACCTCTAAGCTTCAGGCGTTCCCCGTACGGGCCACCAGTTGCCGCAGTCTGGCTGGGCACAAAATCAAGAGCCACTCAAGCAGGAACAAAGTTTATTTTTTGAAACTGCCGCCAATGTCCGGTACCGCCCGGGCAGAGAGTTTTTTCCACTCATGCGGCCTCCTCCTGGACCTGCAGAGAGAGCTCCTCCCCCGCAACTCCCTCCTACTGTACTTTCCCAACCAATGGGAACTCTCCAGGAGTCCCGTAGCCGGCCTAGGTGAACAGCAGGAGTCCAATATCCATATGAATGCAAATCTTAACATAATCATATCATCTCAATGGCTAGCTGGCGTCACCTTTCCACCAAAAATGCCATGCATCATATACTTGGCTCTTAGCAATTTCTATAGTTTTTCTTGCTGTGTGTTAACAATTTCATTCCATTATGATTTGATAAGGTGCAAGAAAATATTTCAATTTTTTTCCCTCCGATTCTGAGGATCAAACCCAGGAACACTCTAACCCTTAGCTATGTCCCCAGATCTTTTGTTTATTTTGTTGTATTTCTGTATGTGTTGCCCAGGCAGTCCTCAAACTCCCAATCCTGCCACAGCCTCCCAAGTAGCTGGTAGTACACATCTATGCACTGCTCCCAGCTTCGAATTTGTTAAGACTTGTTCTGTAGCCTAAAGTATGTTCTACTTTTGGGAAACCTTTCATGTTTTGATGAAAACAATGTGTATTCTCTTGGAATTGTGTTGATTATTCTATAGATGTCTGTAAGTTCAGTTTAACTCTGATGTTTCTGTTTGGTTTTTTTTGTCTTTATTGATTAGCTGTATTTTGGTGAGAGTAGGGTATTAAAATCATCTACCATTATTCTTGGGACTTTTATCTCCCATTATGTGCAGTAATGGTTTTTTAATGTAAAATAGGATGCTCTTATGTTCAGTGCACATAGATTTGCAACCATTATATCTTCCTAATTAATGGATTATTATCTTTATTAATATGAAATGACCTTCTTTGTCTCTTTACCAAGTTTGACTGTATGTCTGTTTCATCAGATATGGATATAAGTACTCCTCTTGCTTTTTCATTCCATCTTCTTAGAACATTATTTTCCATCTTTTCACTTTCAGTGAAGTTAGTCTTTCCTAGTAAGGTTACTTTTTTTTTTTTTTAACAAGCATCAGATTACTGGGTCTATTTTAAAAATCAGGCATCCAGTCTGCATCTTTTCATTGGAGAGTTAAGATCATTGATATTCAAGGTTATTTTTGAAAGTTCCTGTGATTTTGTTGTTGTTCCTTGGATTACTTTGAAGATTCTACATTTATTTGTTTTTCCCTTATTCGTCTTAGTCATTGATGTTTGATTCTATCTTAGTTCTTATTTGCTTATCTTCTAGTGAGGTTAATTCTTCACTGTGTTCTCATGATTGCTTTTATCTTTCTTTTCTGGATTTAGGATTCCTTTAAGTATCTTCTGTAATGCTGCTGTAGTGATCATTAATTTGTTTAGTTTATACTTGGAACATTTTTATTTTTCCTTTGATTCTGAAGGAAAACTTTGCTGGATATAGTTGTCCAGTCTGCATTTATTTTTTTTTTTCAGGATTAAAATACATAATTCCATGCCCTCCTGGCCTGTAGAGTTTCTGCTGTGAAATCTGTTACTCTTTTATATCTGCCATAATTTATTTATGACTTAGCATTTTTCTCTTGCAGCTTTTAATACTCTTTCTTTGTTCTGTACTTTTGGCAGATTAACTATTTGTCATACAGAGGTTTTATTTTTTTCTTAAGATGTCTCTTTGGGATTCTAAATCTTCTATAGCTGGATATCTATTTCTTTCCCAATATTTAGGGAATTGTCTGCTATTATTTTACTGAATAAGTTTTGTGTACCTTTGCATTGTAACTCATCTCCATTGTCTCTTCTGATATGTTTGATCGTTTAATGATGTCCCAAACGTCTTGTATATTTTTTTTTCTTTTTATTGCTGTTGGAATGTGATACTTCATCAACCTTGACTTCAAGCTTTGGTGATATTTTTTCCACTTGAACTAAGCTGTTGGTGAGGCAATCTACTGAGATTTTTATTTGACTTACTGAGCTTTTCGTTTCCAAGTTTTGTTTGGTTCTTTTTCAGTATCTCTCTCTTATTGAAGGGCTTTTTCATTTCCTGCATTGTTTTTCTTTATTCATTCAACTATTTAGTTTATCATCTTTGAATTAGTTGATTCTTTTTAAAAGTTGATTCTTTGGCTTTTCATCCCCTTTGTTATCTTTGGAATCACTTTCTAGATAGTCAGGAGCTTTTAGAGGAACCATGTTTTATTGTTTTCTTATTTCTTGTATTTCTCTGTTAAAATTTTTGCATTTGTTGGGAAGCATATCTCTTCCATCATGATGTGAGGGTCTTTTAGTAAACAACTTTTATTTGATGATTTGCTGAGGAGTATTTGTATTGGAATGTTGCACTTAGCTCTGAATGGACTTGGTGGTATAATGTCTTTGTGATTTCTCTGTGTTTAGTGGATTTTGACACAGTTGTACCTTGATAGAGACTCGGACTTGATTTCTTTGTAGGTCTCAGGAGAGTAGGATCCATTTAGTAGTTCATGCAGGTGTGATGTTGACAGTGGAGTATTAGAGATGTACACTCTGATTACTCCCCTAGTCTTGTCCACAGTGTGCAGTCTAAAAGGTTCTATGAGAGTGACTTAAGGGAAGGGAGATCCTTTGAATGTCCTCTTTCTCTATACTTATCATCTAGTTCATTAGATATTCAGATTTTTAAGAAATGTCTGAAGAAGTTTGAAGTTCCTATATAAGAGGTGTGGTATCCAAAAGAGTTGTTATTTATGGGTGCTGTTATTATACTGAATGTCCAGGAGAGGGACTTTAGATTCTTGTAACCCTGCCAGATTATTCTGGCTTAGGATATTTTTCTCATACATTCTTTTGCCATGGTTTGAATGAGACTAGGTTTTCCCTAGAGTAGGTTGTGGTTTCTCTCAACAGGCGTGGTGGTGTAGGTTAGTGACAAAATACCTGCCAGGTACTTGAGTTGCCAAACATGAATTCTCAGAATAACAGAAGAAAACAAATAACAGTAACAACAATATAAAACACAGTAAAAACCAAGTAAAAGAAACAATAGGGAAGTGTAAAAAATAATATAGAATTGATTAAAATGTTAAAAGTTGATAAAGGTAAAATTAATAAAAACAATAATAGTGAAGAAGGAGAGAAAGGGAGGAAAGAACAAAGAAAATTTTCAAACAAAGGACAAAAATACATAAATCCAATTAAGGTGTAGAAGAAAACAGCTGTAAACAAAAATGAGAAATAAAATTAATAATAGAATTTAAAATACATGGGGGAGAGGAAGCCAAAAGTTTCTTCTAGCCTGGTACTTGGGTTGAAGATTCTTTCCATAGCTTATGTGTGTCCCATCTAAAACCTGTTGTTTCCTGTCAGCTCACATTAAAAAAATTGAGTGGTATTCAAGCTGTGCTTTGTGTTTCTTACCAGGCAGGGTCAGGGAATGTTGTCTGTGACAGCATTGTATTCTCTCCACAATTTTTTTTTATGTGCAACCAGGTGTGTGGTGTATGTTGGAGCCTCCACAAACCCTTCTTGCTTTTAGCAGTTTTGTTATAGATTTATATGACAAAACATATAAATCTATGAACATGAATGATGTTCTACGTAACTTATTGGCTTTTGTAACACTGTGGTCGATACAATTTATGTGTATATAAATATGAATGGTTAATCATTTAAAAATCTAATTTTAATTCTTTTAATTATTTAATTTTTTGAATGTCAGTTTACTTATCCAGGGTGCTATGAAATAATAACTAACAAAATAGGGTTGATAAAATAAATACAATAAATGTAAATACAATAAATGAGAACTATTTCATATTGATAAGATTATTCATAACCCAAAGAAGTTTAACTTTGATGGACTGATGTTAAATTAGGGGTTTTTTTTGTTTTTTGTTTGTTTGTTTTAATTTGGGTGATTTTCGGAATGCCTGCCAGAGACAGATTTTATTTGTGATAATTAGAAATTTAATTCAGATTTCCTCTTTAATCTTTAAAAATCTTTGCAAAATTAAGCTTATATTGTAGTGAGTAAACTGTCTTCAAGATTATTTTTATCATTAAAAAGATAAAGTCATAATATAAAGTAAATACAGTCACAATACAAAACTTTCCCATCTTTTTTTAATATTTATTTTTTAGTGATAGGTGGACATAATATCTTTTATTTTAATATGGTGCTGAGGATCAAACCCATTGCTTCACACATGCCAGGCGAGTGCTCTACCACTGAGCCCCAGGGGCCCCAGCCCTCCCATCTTTTTTAAGAATTGTGTGTTTGGAACAAAATCTTTTAAAATGTTTTTTTCTTCTTCCTCTTGGATATAGGGAATTTATTATTTATACTTGATAAATTGATATTGATAAATTCAGCATCCTGTAAATGAAGTACCAAGTATGCACCAAGTAACTAAGTAACTAAAATGTGCTTGAATATGATTCTATTTAAAAAGATAAGGCAGATTTCAGTTTTACAGTATCAATTTTCTAATTAGTAAATTAAATTTAATATGCCAATATAGTTATTTCATTTGTGTGTTTTTTTGTTTTGTTTTGTTTTGAGGTACTGGGAATTCAACCCTTGGTTAATCTACACCTGAACTACATCTCTAGACCTTTGAAAAATGTATCAATCTCATTTTATTTATTTATTTATTTACTTACTTACTTAC
Source organism: Marmota marmota marmota (assembly GCF_001458135.2). Taxonomy (NCBI): domain Eukaryota; kingdom Metazoa; phylum Chordata; class Mammalia; order Rodentia; family Sciuridae; genus Marmota; species Marmota marmota. The sequence goes on from NW_026000240.1 coordinate 27,073,577, forward strand.
TTATTTATTTATTTATGGATGGTACTAGGAGTTGAACCCAGGGGCACTATACCATGTAGCTATATCCCTGCCCCTTTTTATTTTTAGACTTTTAGTTTAAGACAGGCTCTCTCTAAGTTGCCCAGTCTTACCTTGAACTTGCTGTCCTCCTGCCTCAAACTTCCCATTAACTAGGATTGCAGGCATGTGCTACTAAGCCCAGCACCACCCTCCCCCCACCTTTTTTTCTTTTTAATACTTTGAGACAGGGTCTTACTAAGCTGACCAAACTGGCCTTAAACTTGTGATTCTCTTTCCTTAACTTGAGTAGCTGGAACTCTTACTGGCCCATGACTCTAAATGAAGGGCACACTTTTTTGACTTCTAGAAACTATTCTATTGTTATGTGCTCTTTCTTTAAAAAAAAAATATATAGTATATTTTTGGGGCTGGGGTTGTGGCTAAGCAGTAGAGCTCTTGCCTAGCGTGTGTGAGGCTCTGGGTTCGATCCTCAGCACCACATAAAAATAAATAAATACAACAAAGGTATTGTGTCCAGCTACAACTAAAATAAATAAATAAATATTAAAAAATATATAGTATATTTTAAAGACTCTTCCCTCTTTTTATTTTTTCATTTTTTAAAAGCATAAGACAATAGGATTTATTCAAGTGGAGAGAAAAGAGACAGATCACTTGTAAGGTGAGAGGAACCCTATAGGAGTTGCTCCACTGTTTTCTTAAATATGATATGAATTGGAGTTGATAATTAATGACAAGAAGTCTGTCAAATTATAATTATTTTTGGATTTATTCTTAGAGTCTTAATTTTGCAATTTTTTTAAACTTGAATATTTTACATTTAGACTGAAAAAAGTCATGTTTAATTATTCTCTGTATTCCAGATTGATTTTTGAATTACATTTCAGTTTCTTTAAATTATGTTGATTTTTAATGCAAGTTTTCAGCTAAACTACATTTGTTTTTCCTTATCAGTACCAGTGGTAAAATATACATGACCATATTTCAGGTAAAATCAACTAACAAAGAGAGAAGTATTATGAAGGAATAAGATGAAAAAGTAAATTTTTATTTCTTGATAATTATGTAGAACTTAGGAGTTTCTTATGTTCAGAGAAAACAGGTATGGATTATATCAAGGGGCATTTTAATTTACTGAAGAACATTCTGATGATAAAGAATATCAGAAATAGCCACAAGAGAAATATGATCTCTATACTTGGAGATTTTTAAGACAAAGGCAGCTAGCTGTATGTCTAGATATCACTAGTGTATGTTTAATTAGTCTTTAGTGCTCTCTTCTAGTACAAACTTAATGTTTTTTGTCTTTGTCTTCTCCTTCCCCAACACTCTTTCTTGTACTTATCATCTAGTTCATTAGATATTCAGATTTTTAAAAAATGTCTGAAGAAGTTTGAAGTTCCTATGTAAGAGGTTCCTTTAGAATATATGGTATAAGAATTTGAGGAGGAAAGAGAAAAACTATAAATTTTTTTCATTTTTCAAACAATGGTCAGATTAAATTTTATGTTTAGCATGAGATAGATAAAGAATAACTGTAAAATCTGTTGTTTCACAGGTACTGTGAGAATAGAGATGTTTCGAAATATGCAGAATGCAGAAATCATCAGAAAAATGACTGAAGAATTTGATGAGGTATAGCATTCCAATATTTATGCAGATTGCCTACTTATACTTTTAAATTGTTAACATGTTGATTATTTCAAGTTTTGTTTTGATTTGGTGTTTAGTGTAAGAGAAGATATATATTACTTATTTATATTAAATATCAATCCATACTACTAATTACAAAATTAATAGCTTTGGGGATTTGATTACATAGTGTGGAGGTAGCATTAAATAATGTCTGATTGATAAGGATAAGAAAATTAATATTATGAAGTAGAAGTTCATTCTTGACTTTTATTCTTGAAAACTTTCTCAAATTCCCAAATTTATAAATGCATCTCCAACACTTTTCTTCTGTGGAATGCTAGTCCCATTAAATGCTTTAGAGGAAAAAAGGTTCAGAGGTCAAAGAAATCTGAACAGGGTTCCATATTATACCTTTCTTAGTATCAAAGCACATTTTAGTTTTTAAGATTCCTAGTGAAGAAAAATCGGCTTAACTTTATTTAACTCAGAATTTTCCAGTTATTTGAAACAGAATGTTCACTGCCATCCTATGTCTTCTTGTGTGTATATGTGAAACTTAAAACTTCTGTTTTGGACATTCTACTTCAGGGTATTCTAATTTTCATTTAGAATACATGTTTTGTTTTTTTCTTCATAATCCCCTTTCCTATTTTCAGTGAAATATTGTCTCAAACAGTTTTTACATGGATTGTAAATGCTGAAACATTTTCAGTTTTACTTTTATATTTATGCTTTGGGGCACTGCTAATTGCAGTTTTAATATTCTTCCTTTTGATTTAAATATGATTTCTATTTTCTGGCAGATGTTCCTTTTTCTTGACTTTCAACAGAAAAGATTGCTTTTTTTACCCCCTGTTGGGTGTAAGCTTAGCCTTTTTTTTTTTTGTTAGTGTTACTAATTTTCAGTTGAATAAAGTAGTACAAACGCACCGTAAAACAAATACACTCAAACATATATAACATCTTGTATGTCTTTCTCATCAGTTGTTCACCTTCTCTAAAGCAAGCTCAGACCAAAAATATTTTACATGTGATTCTTTACAGAAATATTCTGCTAGTGTCTTTTCAACTATGTTAGTACCATGTTAGGAACTAACATGTTAGGAACATTATAGTCTTTTCAACTATATTAGTACCATGTTAGGAACTAACATGTTAGGGACATTATGCTCCATTCATATGTATATCCATAATTCCTTGTTCTCGATTTTGTAATCCCAAAAGCCTTTGACATTGTAAAGTTTTTTTGTTTTTTTTTTTCCCACTTAGGTAAGGTTATTTACAGTTTTGATTTCTGTTAGCCAGTGTAAGTTTATGTTCTTGACTTGGTACTAGTCAGATTTCTTTCTTGCAAATTCCTGAGTTAAACCTACGAAAAGGAAAGTTTTGGAAGTTTCAGTCCATGATCTGCTGACCCTGTTATGTTTGGGCCTGTGGTATGGCAGCAGTGCATGGCAAAAGCGTTTATCTCATGTTGGGAGCAAAATAAAGAGGAAGAGGCTAACTTCCCCTTTAGGGGCATGCCTCCATGGACCTAAGAGCTCTGTCTAGGCCCCACCTCTTAAAAGATTCTACATCCTCCCAACAATACCAGTCTGGGAAACAAGCCTTTAAAACACGAACATATAGGAGACATTGCAAATACAAACTGTGTCAAATATTCCTGGAAATATTTAATTAGAAGGGCATGCCACAGATTGTGTTTGGATTGTGTTGGACTGTAAGGCATTTGAACTTACATGAAGTTAACTTTCTAAAACTAACAAACCTGGATTTTAATATATTACTGTTGGGCTTCTTTTCATCAAAATAAATAAATAAATAAATAAACTGGTTATTTCAAGAGCTTCTATGTACCAAACAGAAGGTAACAAAATCAAATTAAGGTGTAATTGGGAAGTTGCTTCATCAGCTGCCAGAATGATTGTACTACACTAGACTTGTATCAAAGTGATTCAGATCTCAAATTAAAATGTATTGTGTATCTTGGACCTTAAGAATATTAACACTTGATGAAAAGATTATTACAAGTTTTTGAGATAATAGTTCCCAACCTTTGTTGCATATCTGGGTATCTTTAAAAAGTACTGGTACCTGTCTCTGCCACATCCCCAGATATTCTGATTAATTTGTAAAGTGTGTGATCTGGGCATGGGAATTTTTAAAAGTTCATCAGGATTCTCACAAGACATCAAAGTTTTAAATTACTGGTTTAAGGTAAATAAAAAGAAGAAAGCCAAAAATTAAGTTATTAAAACCCTTCACGTGTGAGAACAGATAGAGGGGGAAACAAATGAATATATTGTAAAAATGAATGTGATAACAAGAAATTGTTACTTTTGTTTATTTATTTTTGGTAGTTGGTATTGAACCTGGGGGCACTCTACCACTGAGCTATATCCCCAGCCCATTTTATTTCTTAATTTTGAGACAGGGAGGGTCTTACTACATTGCCAAGGCTGTCCTCAAACTTCTGATTCTCCGACTTCAGCCTCCCATAAATTTCTGGAATTACAGACCTGCACCACATCCAGCTCAAGAAAAAATCATTACTTTTGTAATAAGTTTAAACAACTAGAAGAAGATGAGAAATTCATGGAAATAAAGGTCATGATATGCCAATATGGTCATATATTCAGAATATAGTAAAAGGTAGTTAACTGTTACCAAAAGTGATAATCAATACGAATACATAGCAAATAAAATTATTTTAAAAGGATTTATTTCATTTCTCTAAATATTTTTTCCAATATTTGAGATAGTGATCTAATCAAAGATTGCTTTTTTTAAAAAAAATCATTTAAATCTTTTTCCTTTTTGGTTGTACAACTGTTTGGTTATACCAGGAATGTGTTCATTTAGAGCAGAATTATTTATTAGATTATCTTCTAAGGCCATCGATTTTATCTTCAATAATTTTACGAAAATATTATTCTTTTTTTTACTCTGTATATTCCCAAGAACTTGGGTTTAAATACTTCTATATTTCTAGATATACCATATTTGATTTTTTTCCCTTAAAAATACTTTTTTGGTCATTTATTCCCCAGGGGATATGGGAGGTTATTTTTGGTACATCATATTTTATAGTAATGTTTTAAAAGATCTGAACTGTTAAATTCGAACAGTGGTTCTCAAAAGAGTAGTCATTATTAAAATATTATTGAAATAAATATATTATAGCAAAGTCAGGTGAAGGTGATCACCTAATCAAATACAGATAGATTTTACAGGAGGTGGTCTAAAAATCTATGTTATTGCCTGAGAAGTACACTAATGTTCCTATTCTTTATTACAAATAGCTTGTTAATAAACTTTTTTAAGCCCTACAAACTTGCACATAGCCAAAGTGCTAAGTAATTATATCAAACTAATTTAGAAATAAATTAATTCCCAGAGCATTCTATGGCTCTTCAGTTTATACCTAAGTATATTTGGTTCTTCTTGGAATCAGCCGTTGGAAGCTAAGGCAAAATATAATATTTGTTTTCCAGATTATTAGCATTATATTTATATATATAAACTTTTAGGTATGTTTTTCAAGATCAGCTAATATAGTTTTCATATATTTAAGTATGCCTTGTACATAAGGAAACATTTGTAACACATTTAATATATTCACTTAGTCCCTTTAATTCTTTTTATAAATTGTAAGATTATGTGGTGATTTTCTATAATGATTACAAGTTACCCTTCAGCTTTTTTCTCTTCTCATTTGTTATCATATGTACTTCCCTAAATTTTTTTTATTTAAAGTAAGTATGGAACTTCCATATTTTTATTTATATGAACAGTTATTTAATGAAAGGGTTAAAATGTTAATAAGTATAAAAGTGGTTAAATAGCACACAACCTCAAAAATGTAAAAGAAATGCTGCAGAGTGTAGAAGAAAGGTCACATTATTTGCATTCTCAAATACAGTCTCTTAAATTTTTTCATTTATACATTCTATCAAGAAAGCATTTTTCAGCCTTCGAAACATCTAATAGTGAAAATTTGGGACAAAGTTAATTTGACATATAAAGTTTCACTCCCCTCTTTGCCCTGTTGCCTACATTCTTCTCAAAGAGTAGCTAGATTTCTTATGGGAAGTATGCTTAAGTAACTGGTAATTATTTCACATTTTCCCTGTTGTGATCTATGTCTAATTTCAAAGTATCTGGTAAATTGAAATAAATAGATGAAAGGATTTATTTTCTTTCCACTCTTGGTAAATAGAAGACTGAGTGTGTAGTCCTCATGTGTTGTAATAAGGTATAGTTTGCAGCATATATTGTTATTCATAGAATTAAGTGTATCTCTTATTGTATTAACATTATTCACATAAAAGTAATCTTTGAAGGTCAAAGAAGACAAAATGGATATTTTACATACTTTTTAAATTAAATATTTTATTTAAATGCCATAATTACATGTTTCAAAATATTACAGTCATATCAGTGCAGCCACATGCCATATTATTCACTTGTTGATTATAAATATTTAAGGTTTAGTTTCTGTTTTTTTCTCTGTGTTTAGTACTTTTGTATTTTGTGGGGAGATACAGAGTATAGACTATAAAATCATTGAACTTACATACGTAATTTACAGTAAGTGAATATATTAGTAAGGAGTGTCATTTCTACTGTCTACCGTCTTCAGTATTGAACTCATTACTCTTTCCCTTGGGATATCTGAAATATAATTTGTGTCTACCACAAAGATCTGAAACTTAGACCCAATGAGGGAATACTCAGCAATAATACCTTAACATGTTTAATAGTTATGAAACGTGCAAAATCCAGTGAGACACGAAAGGATGATTTAATTATGTAGGGTGTGAGGTCTTTACAAACTAGATTTTGCTTTCTTTCTTTCTATTATTATTATTATTATTATTATTATTATTATTATTATTATTTTGTAGAATCAGGAATTGGACCCAGGGCCTCACACATGCCTGACAAGCACTCTACCACTGAGCTACATCCCCAACCCTGAATATAGATATTTAAAGATGAATAAAAATTCACCTGAAAAACATGGAAGGAGTTTAATGAGGAGAGTTTAGAGCGCTTGAGGGGAAACAAAAATGAAGCTGAATCAAATCATTAATAATCTTGTGTACCACACTCAGGAGATTGGCTTTGATGTTAATAAATTAGCCATACTGTAAACATTGTTGTTCTCCTAAGTATACTAGACAGTGTTGTAGGTAAGTGCTGAAGAGTCAAAGATGGGAAAGCTATGTGATTTAAACATTATAAAAATCTTGTGGATTTGACTTTTCAGTATTCTTAATTGGTATAACTGTGTTTGTATAGGACAAATTAAATCAAACTTCCTCTTATTTTAGAAGCATATAGTTTTACCACAATTAATCGAATTAATCTTTATGGATACTTTTTATTGGTAAATATATAATAAAACTTCAAAACAAAAGTTCAGACAGTGTATTTTATTAGGCCCTTCAAATTTTGTTGTGTAAAAATATTTTTTCACTAGAGCCTCCCAAGGGTGAATAGAATATTATTTTGTTTCCTTAACACATGGTTCTTTTGCATTCTAACTTTTTGAGGCAGAATTAAAATGAAAACTGGTTTATGTAAATTCAACAGATGTGGTTTTACATCTTAAACTATGACTATTTTATTGTAATAATTTAGGAAACAGCACTCTAGAATTTGGATTTCAGGAACATGGTATCCTCAAAGATGTTAATGTGTATAATTCCAAAACATTTTTAATATGCCTGTTTTTCATATGAGTCACTTGATATATGCAAAGCAATATATAACATTTGTGTAGGATATGTGAGTATGCCCTTGACAAATTGAAGAACTCATTTATTGTCAATACTACCAAAATGATCAATGGACTCCCCTAGTTTATCCCAAAGGTATCAGTATCCCAATTTTTATTGTTGTTGGCTCCCCCCCCCCCCAATAAATCTAATGATAGATTGTTTCCTACTCTAAATGAAAGGTTTGTCAAGATTCATGGATGAGAGTAAAAGAAAAACGTTTGGTAGTATCTCATTTAACTAATTGATAACAGTTTTGGGCAAGACATTTAAAAGGAATGATATTGGCATTCATTGTTGCTTTGATTTTATATATTGATATTTCTTTTTAATTTTTTATTTTAATTTGTTATGTGTTACAATTCATATTACACATATAGAGCACAATTTTTCATATCTCTGGTTCTACACAAAGTGTATTTACACCATTCGTGTCTTCATGCATGTACTTAGGGTAATGATGTCCATCTTATTCCACCATCTTTTTTACCCCTTTGTTCCCTTCTTTCTCTTTCCTCTGTCTAAGGTTCGTCTAATCTTACCATGCTGCCCCTTCCAACCTCACAATGAATCAGCCTCCTTATATCAGAGAAAACATTTAGCATTTTTTTTGTGTGTGTGGCATTGGCTAACTTCACTTAGCATTATATTCTCCAATTCCATCCATTTACCTGCAAATACCATGATTTTATTCTCTTTTATTGTTGAGTAATATTCCATTGTGTATATATACCACATTTTCATTATCCATTCATCTACTGAATGGGGGGCATCTAGGTTGGTTCCAGAGTTTAGTTATTGTGAATTGTGCTGCAATAATATTGATGTGGTTGTGTCCCAGTAGTATGCTGTTTTGAAGTCCTTTGGGTATAGACCGAGGAATAGGATAGCTGGCTCTAAAGGTGGTACCATTCCCAGTTTTCCAAGGAATCCCCATACTGCTTTCCATATTGGCTGCACAATTTTGCAGCCCCACCAGCAATGTATGAGTGTGCCTTTTTCCCCACATCCTTGCCAACACTTACAGTTGTTTGTATTCTTAATAGTTGCCATTCTGACTGGAGTAAGATGAAATCTTAAAGTTTAGTTTTGATTTCATTTCTCTAATTGCTAGCGATGTTGAACTTTTTTTTAATATATTTGTTGATTGATTGTATATCACCTTCTGAGAAGTATCTGTTCAGTTCCTCAGCCCGTTTATTGATTGGAGGATTATTGTTATTGTTGTTGTTGTTATTATTATTTGTTGTTGTTGTTTAGCTTTTTGAGTTCTTTATATCTGAAATGTAAGTGGTAAAAATTTGCTCCCAAGCTGTAGGCTCTCTGTCACCTCACTGATTGTTTCTTTTGCGTTTTTGTTTGAATCCATCCCATTTATTAATTCTTGATTTTAATTCTTGCGCTATAGGAGTCTTATTTAAGGAAGTAGGGGCCTAATCCAATATGATGGAGATGGGGGCCTACTTTTTCTTCTTTTAGATGCAGGGTGTCTGGTTAAATTACTAGTTCCTTGATCCGCTTTGAATTGAGTTTTTTGCATGGTGAGAGAGAGGGGTTTAATTTTATTTTGTTGTGTATGGATTTCCAGTTTTCCTAGCAGCATACCATTTGTTGAAGAGGCTATCTTTTCTCCAGTATATGTTTTTGGCGCCTTTGTCTAATATAAGATAACTGTAATTATGTGGATTAGTCTCTGTGTCCTCTATTCTGTACTATTGGTCTACCAGTCTATTTTGGTGCCAATGCCATGCTGTTTTTGTTACTGTTGCTCTGTAATATAGTTTAAGTTTTGGTATAGTGATGCCACTTGCTTCACTCTTTTTTCTAAGGATTGCTTTAGCTATTCTGGGTCTCTTATTTTTCCAGATGAATTTCATGACTGCTTTTTCTATTTCTATGAGGAGTATCATTGGGATTTTAAATATAATGCTTTTGGTAGTATGGTCATTTTAACAATATTAATTCTGCCTATTCTAGAACAAGGGAGATCTTTCCATCTTCTAAGGTCTTCTTTAATTTCTTTCTTTAGCATTCTGTGAGAGGATTTATCACTGATATACAGAAATGCCTTTGATTTATGAGTGTTGATTTTGTATCCTGTTTCTTTGTTGAATTCATTTACTAGTTCCTTAGTCTGCAGCTAAGGAAACAAATCACCAAAGTTGATGATTAAAGAATGAACATGAATAAAATATTTTTAGATATCCCTATCATCATTTTGAGAATCATATTGAAAATAGTATTCTTGTGGTGACTTATTCATTTGATCAATAAATATTTGAATGTCTTTTACATTCCAAGCGTTGAGGATATAACACTTGAATGCACTAGACACAAACCCCTGCCCTTGCAAAATTTTCATTTTAGTCAAGAGGAGAAAGCCAAAGAATAAACACCTAGGCAAAATACTGTAGTATGATAGATGGCAATAAATACTGTGCAGAAAAATAAAATCAGTAAGAGATTGACCCAAAAGGAATCATTTAACATAGTACATTCAAGTTTTTTCCAGTACATACATGATAAATTAGGTCTAATTTATAAATTAGGTATAGTAAGAGACTGATAATAATAACAAATAATAAAGTAATTATACAAAAATACCATAATAAAAGTTATGTGAATGTGGTCTCTCTTTCCTCTTCACTGCCATGAGGCAGATCTTGAATACAACATGGATATTCTAGATAAATGGATGTCTTATGTGCTGGGTAATGGAATGGTATAATATTTCATCACACTACTCACAGCAACAATTTAAAACTTAGGAATTGTTTGTTTCTGTATTTTCCCATTAATATTTTCAGACTGAGGTTTACCAAGGTTAACTAAAACCGTGGAAAGCAAACCCACAGATTTGGGTAGGGGATACTGTGTATCTTTGGGTAAATGTGTTGAAATTAGATAGCTAAAAGCATGTCACTAAAAATAGGACAGCATTATCCATTAGCTGGTTTTAAAAGCAATTCTCTCGGATTTGCTCCTAGAGAATGTTTTATCTTATTAGATATCTATAGTTTGTGACCAAATATAGTTCTCAAATATCTGTAAGGAGACTGTTCTTTGCTATTTTAAATTCTGATAGATCATTGTTGGTTGTTATTAAAAAATCACATACTTAAAGATTGAGCAGTCAGTTCTTTCTACCTCTGCTAGTTACATACGTTCAACCACGCAGTGGACCTCTTAGGAGATTATCCTTTTCTGAAGCTCTAAATCTAATTTTGTTGCTGACTCTTCAAACTTGGCACTGTTTTCTTGTTTATTTGTTTGTTCTTTCTTTCCCTATCAGGGCTCCTTTGAAACATCTGTTTCATAAGTAGGTTGTCTCTCTAGTTGACAACAGAACTTCATTTGCCCCTCTGTTGAAAGAAAAATCACCAGACAAACCTCTGTCCTCCAGATTTCCTTTAGTAAACCAAGTGAAGCGCAGTGTATGGACTTTACAATACCAGAACCAGAAAACTAAACTCTAGGATCTAGAACAAATTCTTTATTTTTCTACAGGTCTTATTTCTCTTATTATGCCTATTAGTAATCACCAGTGCATGGATATAAACTTCTTAATGTGCAAAGTATATACCATATAAATGTACAATATATTTTGTGACACAGATTTTCTACCTGTATTTTCTTAACATACTTCAATGAATTGCTTTTTTTCTAGACTTTTTTTTGTTAACTCTGTTATTAGTCTTTACATTTATTTATTGAATAATTATTTGTTCAAATATTATAAGGCTTTGCTCAAAGATCTTAAATATTAGTTTTTGGATAAAGCTTTTAGATTACTTGATTATTATCTCTATTTTAATTTCCTTATTAGTTACCTTAGCTTCCCTGAAAAAAAGATGCTACTTATTTTTCAATGTCCCTTGCCCTTCATTAACTAGACAGTTTTTAAAATGTGGCATGCCTAAGAGCTACTATTAAAGAATTTTTTTACCTGAATGCAGGAGATTTTCTTTTCCCAAAATGTTTTTCCTCTTGATAATATTTGTACTAGGTTTAAAAGCAAAAAGGAACAAAATGCTATACATTTTCACTCTAGACAGTAGTAGAACTGGATTTGTTTTGTTATAACAGGTTTCAGATTTCTCTAATGGTGTAGTGCTCTTGCCTTGTTATATCTTGCCTAAGGATATCAGAAGGTTTTTTTTCTTTGTGTTCCTGCTCCATCCTTGTAGACCTCTGCCATCTCTATACCCAGTGCCACAGAGGAAATCGCTCATCACACTCTTAAGCCTTTACCAGTGGTAGACTGGTATTCCTAGTCCTACCTAAGATTTATCCATACCCTTTGTGCCTGCAGCCACTGAGGGACCTGTCCAGCTTTCTTCTTTCTTTTTGTAGCAGCCAATCTCCTCCTTATATTTGTAGATTGGACTTGATTGGGAGTTTCCTATTCCTTTCCTAGTGCTAGCAGACCTTTGATATTGGCATAGATTTCAGAACCCAAGACTGTTTTGCTTCTGATTTACAAGAAGTGAGTTTAAATTTACTCTTATCCCAACCACAATGGATCTTTGCTAGTGCTATGCAAATAATTCAATTTGCTGTTCTTCCCTTCACTAGATTAAGGCTTTCTGATAAAAAGGAAAGTTCTGAAAAGGGAGCTGGGATTCTTACCTTTTTCTTAGACATTGAAGATTATTCCCTCCTGGCTTTTCTCCCTAGAGAGAGGTTCTCTGTTTTCTTTCTGTGTGCCCAGGTTTGGTTGTGAATACAAGGTTATAGAAAAAGAATTTTAAGTGAGTGCAAACTTCCCTTGTTATTCTACATTGACAAGCTAGCACACACTTGATATTGGACAGTTAATGAAATTTTTAGTTGATTTCTCTTACCTGCTTAAGTAATGGTCATCTTTCTGCCTTGTGAATTTTTCTTTCTGTATGTAAGTGTTTTAGATTATAGAGAGAAACCGCTTAAAAGTTGGGTTCAACTTTCAGTTTTGTACTTTAAGCAGGTGATACAATCTAATGATATCAAGAGCTCATAATAGTTTTTTTCTTAGAAAAGTTAATAAATTCACTCTGCAAAATAGAATTAAGATTAAGTTAGTAAAATTGGAATAAATGATGTAGGTATTTCAGATGTGAAAGATTAGTTTTGGGTTCTTCAATGAAATGCTCATCCTTTTGTAATTCTTAAATATTCTACTTAAAAATATTGGAATATGTTTTGTGATATAAGTATCATTATTACTTTGATCTAAATTCAATGGCAAATAACCTTTGTAAGTCTAAACATTAATGTTTTGGGTTTTCTTGAACAAAGATTCAAATACTACATACTAAAATCTATTATTTTGAATGAAACGTTTAGAATAATAAAGTAGAGGATGGTTTTAAAGTACTAATTTTGAGCACTTAAATATTTTGTCATGGCAGTATAAAATAATAATAATAATAACAACAACAACAACAAAGCAATCAGTATATTTAGGAAAATAACCTCTTATTTTTGCCCCAAAGTGCTCTGAAAAAGAGGATGCCTACTTATGTTGTAGCGGGGAGAAAAATTTGTAGCTGTGTGTGGTGGTTCATGCACACAGGAACCTGTAATCCCAGCAGCTCAGGAGGGTGAGGCAGGAAGATCATGAGTTCAAAGCCAGCCTTAGCAACTTAGTGAGGCCCTAAGCAACTTAGCTCTGTCTCTAAATAAAATATAAATAATAAAATATAAAATCCAGTGGGGCTTAACCCAGTGGCTTAACCACTGGATTCAATTCCTGGTACCAAAAAAAGGAGGGGTGGGGACCTTTGATCAATATACTATCATGTCATACTTACTATTCTTTTTATACTTTTTAGGACAGTGGTGATTATCCCCTTACCATGCCTGGACCACAGTGGAAAAAGTTTCGATCAAATTTTTGTGAATTTATTGGAGTCCTGATTCGACAGTGTCAATATAGCATAATTTATGATGAGTATATGATGGATACAGTAATATCCCTTTTGACTGGTTTGTCAGACTCCCAAGTCAGAGCTTTTAGGCATACAAGTACCCTTGCTGGTAAGTAACCAACATGTTCTTTCTTTTCCATTTGGTTTGTTAAGTATATTTTATTTCAGTTAAGCTTTCTTTAGAGCAAATATTAATTTAATGACAGTGTTCTGGAAAATAACACTTTCTGCCAAATTCATCTCAGTGATTTGTGTTATCTGTTAGGGTAAAGTTAAGCCTATTTCCTTAACTGGCATCTGATAACCTTAAAAATAAAAATGTGTCAGTAAATGTCTTTCTGAATGTGTTTTCCTACATCTTTATTTTACAACCAAAACATTTTAAGAGGTAACTATGCCATATTCTTTGGTAAACCCAATTAATGATAGTGTAAATTCCAAATTGGCACTGTTTTTTCCTCCACTTAATTACATTGCTTTATGGCTTATTGTTTTATTGCAAACTTAAGTTTGGAAATATTTATTTGTTTATATATTTTAAATAATTCTATCTAGTATAAAACAGATATTCTTTCTGTAACTAATGCTTTGCTAACTTAAACCTATCTAGACCTAATGTCTCTAATATCAGTTCATTCAGGTACACTACAGATAATCTGAAGAACTGATAAAAGTTTTTACCTTTGCTTTCTTCATTTAGAATTATTATTAACTTGTCAGCCAAGTATATTCATTTTTTTTGTTTTCCCACAAGATAATTTTATTAATTGAGTAATTGTCTGTTTTGCCTCTACTACTTTAACTGTGCTTACCTAAAATGACTGTTCCTTTTCATTCATGTATGGAATGTGCATGTGAGTGCACATGTGTGTATATATAAACATATTTCAATATTCCCAACTTACATCTTTTTGTAGCAGTAACTTTGTGTATCTTCCATCTTAATTTTTACCATGACAAACCAGATTTAGGTTAATTAAATACATTTCCTCTTGCATTTAAATTTTAGTATTTCATTTATTTAAAACATTGTTTCTCAAACCTCAGCATGCATAAGAATCATCTAAAGACATGTAGAAACAGATTATTGGGCCTCACCCTCAGGATTTAACAAGTTTCTAGATTGTGTTGATCCTGGTGGTTTGGGAACTATACACTACAAATGCCTGATTAAATATTGTGTTGTTTTCTGGCTTGACCTATTACCCAATTCCAGTATGATAATATTATCCGGAGTTATTTGAGATATTCCATTCATTTTTTCCAATTTTCTTTTTATTTATTTTTTTGCTCTATACAGCTATGATTAGTGTTCTACAGTTTTATGCCAAACAAATATGAAACGGTTTATTTTCTTTTACCATTGTCTTTTTTCTCATTGTTAAGAGGAGAGGGAGATGTTTTACCTAGTTTTATCTTTATATAAAAGGTAAAATAGAAATATCATTTATTGTTAAATATTTCTGTATAGAACATAAAGCAAGCACAGTTTATTCTGTTTTGAAAATATCCTCTTCTTCATTATTAGGAAGAGAAATGTTTTTTACGTAGTTATATATTTTTTAAAATATAATTAAAATGTTTATTCAGTAAGTTGTGTGATACTGCACATTGCTTTCTAATTTCATGGCCTTTAATATCTTCTGCATATGTCTGCTTTTTCTTTTATTTTGTTTTCTATTTCCTTTTTATCTTACTTCTCTCTGTGTACAGTAATGCCCATTTACCTGGTTGTCAGATGCATAAAGACTTCAGTGATTTGAAATATCCACAACTTAAACATAAGGTAGAAATTGCTTCTAAATAGCCAAAGTTGCTGTCATAAAAAATTAATGCACTTGCCTTCAAAAAGAAGTTACTATCTATTTTCTTAAAGCCAGGAGAGAAGGAGAAGCAACAAATTGAAGATTAACCTTAGATACTATTCTGCTGGTAGTGTTTTGAAATGACAATTCACAAAAAAGACAGAAAAGTTAGTTTATAAATCTTATGTTTCAGAGCAATCTGGGGCTCTTCTTTAGCAGTAGACTACCTCTCTTGAATCCAGAAACCTTTGTGCCACGTAACTCTATTTAAGAACAGAAGTTGGGCACCTTAGTGCATGCCTCTAATCCCAGTGACTTGGCCGGCCTGAAGCAAGAGGATGGAAAGTTCAAGGCCAGCCCAGACACTTAATAAGATCCTGTCTCAAAATAAAAAGGATGAGTATGTAGCTCAGTGGTAAAGCACCCTTGGGTTCTAGTCCCTAGTACTGAGGGGTAAAAAAGGGAAAAGAGAAAGAGTACTGTATTATAGAAATATGTAGGATATTTTCACTTTTAAAATATTGACTTGGGACTAGGGATATATATTTCAATGGTAGAGGGCATGGTTAGGCACAATTCCCTGTCTTCAGTTCCAGAACCAAAAATAGCTTGTTGTCTTAATTCTTTGAACAACACACTTTAATTCATTTGCATTTGTCCTTCGATGCCATGTAAATGATGTATTTCTGTATTTTAACTGCATTTATTATGATGATTCATTTTAGTTCTTCTTTCTGTTGACTCATTTTCACTATCCCTTTGGTTGCTTATATCTGCTAATTTTGTATATTTTCATTATGGCTTTTCTTCTGTTTAAGTTGAGTAGCTTCCTTCTAGTTCTTTGTTGTCTCTTCTCCCATTATTTACTTGTGTTCATGATAGCTCTTAAAACTGCTTTATGAATGCCTTTTTGTTTTCACCCAAACTCTTTTTAATTTCATCATGTAGATTATTTGCATTTGAAATTGTTTTTCAAAATCAAATATTGAAAAGTGGAAGTTATCAACATTGTTTATACTGATTTTTTCAAACTTAGAACCTATTTTTCAGTCATTCTCTAAATTTGTTTCAAAATAGTACTATAATTCCCATATGTCTATATTAATCATCATATCTTCTAAAGCTCAGTTGAATAAAATGTGTGAGACATATCAATCACCTTTCTTTCAACAAAGCACAGAGGGATTGCTGAGAACTTAATTCTAGGTTGGACAATAATTATCCATATTGTCAAGGATTTTTTGTTCTCATCTTTGCCCTCTTTTTTGTGGTATGTATTGAGGCATAGATTAAAAGATAATCATTTTTATTCACTTTGCAGGACAAGTCTTGGGGACTAGATAAAATGGGCAGGAACATTTAATCCTCTGCTTCAAAGACTATGTGCATGGACAGTTACAAGGCAGTTATGGCCAGATATGATTATCGGCTTTGGAATAAAATGCTCCTTGACATTGCTTATATCTTAGCTGAGAAGAGAGACAATCAGGTTAGTTATTTTGTAGGGTACAGATGTGATGAGTTCCATAGCTTCATAAGTTACTAGAGTGGTCTTACCAGTAGTACTTTTAATCTGTTTTCCAAATATCCCACTTTCTTATTATGAATTAACTAATGTGTCCCTATTATCAGTGTTTATGCATTGCGTTAAACTGTATATTTTACTACATTTTTGTTAAAAGTTTTCAACATTCTGTAGTTCTTCAGGTCTGTTTATCCCAGTTTATAAGTATTCTAACTTTTCATTGGAGGTAAACTCTTTTTGGAGTACTTTTATTATTAAATTGAAACAGGCTGTTAACAGTTACATTTTATTTCCTACTTTCCTTATTTTTCTTTTCTATTAATTGAAAATTTAAAGCATAGTGTTTTATTTACTTGACCCGTTTAATAAAGAAGGCTCACATTGCAGTACAGTTTTTATTGACTCTTAATCCTGAGAACTAAGTACCCTTATAATAGCTCTCAGTTGGACATATTAGAACAGTTTGTGGATTTAACTTATCTAAGAAACATTTTGTTACACTTATTCTGGTGGATTTATAGTCTGAGACTGGGAATATTTTTCCCCAATTTGATGAAGTTTTTATACTTTAGGAGAAAGTTTTTTTTTTTTTTAAACATGGTCATGAATAAATAGGACTCTCTTTGATTTAGCACTTTGTTTGGAATTATGAAAATAATGATTTCTTCCAAGAATCTTTTTCAGAATTACAGTTATCTCATTTTTAAGCAATTGTTTTTAAACTGTATGCCAATACTTCAGAACTTGTTCACTTCAAATTTTTGTTAGATGGCAGTTTTCAGAATGAGCAACATTGATTTAACTTTATTTTTCATTATTTTCTCATCTATGTAATTTTCTAATGATGTTGCAGATAATATTAATCTAATACTGGCTACCTCTCACTTTTAAGGTGAAGATGCTTTTTTGAACAAAGGAGAATAAAGAATTAAGTATTTGTATTAATAATGAGGTGATTGATTCTGTTTTAATTTTTTCCAAATTGAGTTTGGGAAAAATTTTAAAATGTGGTCAAGATCATTATATAAGGGCAGTCTTGATAAATGGTTTCAAGATAAATTTCATGATAAAACTCTTGAAGGATTAAATATTTCTTTATACTTTATTGTTTAACACTATTATGTTGACTTGTGGTTGATTTTATATTTGCCTATGGTTTATTATTTATTAACATTTCTTAGATAGTTAGCATCTCTAAACTTTTTCTGTGAAGAAAGACATTATGTATGTGAAATTGCTTTATTTATTAATAGTAGGGTGAAAATCATTTTGCTTTAGAATATTTACATTTCTTTTCTTTGGCTTTTAGTTGCTGAAACCATATATTAGTGATTGATAGAATGGGTTTTGGAGCCAGACTTTCTGGATTCCCATTCCTCTGTGTCTTTTACTAGATGGATAATCTTAACCTACCTGGTCTCATTTTCTTCAAATGCAAAGTGGGAAAGATAATGACAGTTACTTCTTTCTAAAAGAGATTAAGAGAGTTTGGAATGGTGTCTGGAATTTAGTAAGCTGCTGTTCTTACTCTATAATGACAAGAGGGCTAATAGTATTTGCCTGTGTTCATACAGAATGTTTGAGTACCTACTTATAGTAATAATAGACATGGCTAATGGGGAAATCAGGGACAAAAAACAATTTTGAAAAATTGCTGTTAAGGAATACTAATATGATGCATTTTCATTTTACTTACCTATTGATTCTCAGAACCCATATTCTGTTTATTAAATTCACTAAGTATTTTATAATTCTTAAGCAGACAGATTATTTCTGTTTTTTATGGTTAGGACTTGAAAAGTTTAGTACAATCTGTCACCATCAAAAAAAGAGACCATAGAGTATAAATAATTTCTCTTTTAATTTTTGTCTTTATATTTAATTTTTCTTACTCATTTTTAAGTGTTTCTTAAAAAGTACAAGTTTTCATTGCCTTGTACTTTTATCCCTTCTGTTATTTTACTTTATCGTTCATCTTTCTCACCCATGCTATAGGTATAAAACTTTAATTCAAGTTTCTAATATTTGTTAATCATTACCTTGTAGTATTTGGGGGTTATTATGCAGTTGGCTAAAACCGCAAATACCTCCACATCATATAATTATATCTGTAAAAGAAAACTATAACTTTAAAATTTTAATATCTTTTTTGAATCTGTATGGTCCAGAGTAATTTAAAATTTTTTCTTAATCTTTTCGTTGTTTTTTAGATTCCTTTTGTTTTTTTAACAGTTCTGAAAATCAGCTTTATTTTAGAAACCAGTTTCTTAAAATAAACCTTGTTTTTAAAAATCACTTTACAAACATTTTGTATCTTATATTTATTAACTTAGTGACATTGGACAAGCAGCTTAACATCTGTGCTTCATCTGTATGGTATCAATACCAGTGATCCTGTCTCAGTACTGGCATGTAGTTAAAAACAACGTGGAGAATCAGAACTCTTACAAACTTAAAATTATGGTCAAAATTAAGTTAAATAAAATCAAGGAAATAAAATAAGCGTTAAATTTATTTAACAAGAATTTTAATGTGCTTTTAATTTTTTAAAAATCATAACCTTATTTGCTACAATTGTAATGTCCTTCAATTTATATAAATTTTCTGTTTTTCTGTTGTTTGGATCCTTTATCTTTTAGATCCCCTATTATATTTTTTCCCCTTAATTTAGTCTCCTTTTCTGGTATAGGATATTATCTGATACATTTATGAATAAAAGGATAATCAGAGAAGTAAATATTTGATATTTTGCATGTCTACAAAATATGGATTTGGCCTCTTATTAATAGTTGAATGCAATCTAGATTTAAATATTAAAAATTATTTTCTTCAGAATTTGTTTCTACCTTCCAGTGTTGCTGCTGAGAAGTTCTTCGCTATTAAGATTTCAAGGGTTGGGATTGTGGCTAAGTGAGAGAATGCTTGCCTAGCATGTGTGAGGCACTAGGTTCGGTTCTCAGCACCACATATAAATAAATAAGATAAAGGTTCGTCAACAACTTTACAAATAAACTATTAATTAAAATATTTCAAGCCTCTCTCCTTCCCTCCCTCCCTCCATTCCTTCCTTCCTTCCCTCCCTCCCTCCCTCCCTATTGAACTCAGGGGGCACTTAACCACTAAGCCACATCCTTAACCCTTTTAATTTTTTTATTTTGAGACAGCATCTCACTAAGTTGCTGAGGCTGGCCTCAAACTTGGAATCCTCCTGTCTCAGTCTCCCAGCCACTGGGATAACAGTCTTGGGCTGCTCTGCCAAGCACTGATCCTGTTTCTTGTCTTTGGAAACTTTTACATTTTGCTGTTTGTTCCTAGTATTCTGAAATTTTATGGTGCTATACTCTGGTGTATGTTTTTTCCAGATTGGTGGGTATCATTGTAGGGTTTTCTAGTGGTAAACTGATATATTTATTATAGGCCCTCAGATGTTGGCTTTGGTAATACTTTTTTTCTCCTGTAGAAGATCAGCTTCTTTGCAGAAGCATGTATAATGGCTGTCTTGACATTTTGGAGTTGGGTAGGGTGAGGAAGTGCTTGACATTCTGCACATCACATATAACTGTGAATGTGAATCATATATGTGTGTGTATGTATGTATGCATATGTATTATGTATATATACGATGATTCCAAATCTCTGGTTTATTTTCCTCAAGAAATAAATGTCTGGACTTCCAAAATAAGTATGTGGTAGAAAAATTGCCAGGCTGCTTAGGTTTGGTGAGGACATGGGAATTTAATTGCATATTTTACAGACTATATCACTTTCCATCTTCTGTGGAACAGATGCAGTCTGTTTCTGCATTTTACAGAGCAAAATGGCTTTTTGTTTCACAGATAATAGCTGTCATGATTTTTCTACCCCTTTCTTTGATTTGAATGTTCCCGCCTCGTCTGCTTGCTATTCATATATTTGTGATTTGAGACTGCAGGTATTTTCTGGATTCTTTGAAGATGAAAAATCTTTTCTCCTTCCTATTTTGCTTCAAATTTAAAGGGATAAAGGGATTAGTTAAATCTTTTTTTAAAATAGTTTTTTAGTTGTAGATGGATACGATACTTTTATTTGCTTGCTTGCTTGCTCGCTCACTCGCTTATTTATTTATTTATTTATTTATTTATTTATTTATTTATTTATTTATTTGTGGGTGCTGGGGATTGAACCCAGTGCCTCATGGATGCTAGGCAAGTGCTCTACCCTGAGCCACAACCCCAGTCCCAATTAGTTAAATATCATTTGAAAATGATGAAGTTTATCATAGCCCCCTTTTAATCTAAGCTTTTTATAGTAAGGCTTATGCAAAATTAAATGTTATCAACCCTCTCTTAATAATCTAATGTGTCCCGTTATCAAACATTTTTAGACACTAGATATAGTAACATGTGCCTATAGTCCCCTCCCCACTTGGGAAGATCACTTGAACCTATGAGTTTTAGACCAGCCAGGGCAGTGTAGTGTTTTTCTTCTGTTTTCCTACTCATCTACTGTTTTTCTTCTATTTGGTCCCGAAATACTTTTACACAGTATTTTTTTAAAATTTTTTATTTGTTTTAGTTAGTTATACATGATAGTAGAATGCATTTATGCACTTTGATATCTATAGATGGGATATAATTTCCCATTTTTCTGAGTGTTTATGTTATAGAATCATATTGGTCATGCAGTCACATACATACATAAAGTAATAATGACTGTTTCATTCCATTATCTTTCCTATCCATAAATCCCCTTTCTTCCCCTTTTTTCACTTCCCTCTACCTAGTCTAAGGTAACATTCTTCTTCTCTTATTGTGAATTAGCATCTTCATATTAGAGAAAACATTTGGCCTGTGGTTTTTTTCGGATTGGCTTATTTCGCTTAGCAGATGTCATAATTTCACTCTTCTTTAAAGCTGAGTAATATCCCATTGAGTATATATACCACTTTTTTTAATCCATTTATCTATTGAAGGACACTAGGTTGGTTCCATAGTTTAGCTATTGAGAATTGAGCTTCTTTAAACATAGACGTGGCTGCATTACTATAGTATGTTGATTTTAAGTCCTTTGGGTATAAACCGAAGAGTGGGATAGCTGGGTCAAATAGTGGCTCCTTTCCAAGTTTTCTGAGGAATCTCCATACTACTTTCCATAGTGGTTGCACCAATTTGCAGTTCCATCCCAGTATTTTTAATATTCTTCACACAATATCTATCTCTTGTTTCCTTTCATCATTTATTATAATCACATCCTTCTTTATACCCTCAATTTCTTGCCTCTGTCTCTCTTCGTCATACTCCCTAGAAAACCCTGTATCACCACATGCACCACACTTGCATCAGAGTACCTGAAAGTGACTGGGGAGGAAACCTAACTATAATTGCTGGATTTTCTGTTAATCTGCCAATGGAACCTTTTTAATGCTGCCTAGTAAACCCTATGATATTTCATTCTAGAGTTATTTGCACTTCCTTACAAGGTTATGCCTTACCTCAAAACTATAAAACCTACTGTCTTATCTTCACACTTAGTTGATTATCTTGTTCTTTAATGGAAACAATCAGAAGAGGATTATTCAAGGATTAAACCTACCTGTCTGGATACAACAGTTGTAATATCTATAAGTTCTGTCTTTTCTCTTACTACAATGCCCTCTAAGGCCAGTCCTTATATTTGTACAATGAATCTAATCCCCGTTCACTTTAGAACATTGTTTTTCAGATTGTTCTCTCTCTCTTTTCTGACTTCAATTTGTCCCCTGGGATTAGATAAGTCTTATCATTATGCTAACATGCTGTAATGGCTCCCATCTTTTAGAAATCCTTTGCATTAATCTGGATTCCTTCCAAATAACAAAACCATTTAGAAATATAGTTACCTATTTACATGCACACACACACACACCCCAATACATACATACTTAAGTAAATTGGCTCTATGCAATTATGAGCTGGCAAATTGAAATCTGTAGAAAAGCCAGCCAACAAGTTGGAAACTCAGGAATTATACTGCGTTGAATCAGATCTGTAAGGCAGGCCAGAAGCTCAGTATTTTATGCTGCAGATGTCAGAAATTTCTTTTGAGAAGTTTGTTTTTTCTTTTAAACCTGCAACTAATTGTGTGAGGCCCACTCACATTAAATCTCCTTTGTTTAAAGTCAGCTGAATTTATATGTTAATTAATCGTATCTACAAAATACCTTCAAGGTAATAAGTCGATTAGTGTTTGATTAAATATCTGACCAAGGTAATCTAGCAAAAATTGACATATAAAACTGATTATCACAAATCCCTTGTTTCCTCATGCCCCTCAGCTACATTCTCATCTCTCCTTTTCTATGCCACAAATCACAAAGAATTATTTATATGTACTATTTTACTCAGTATCCTCGTAACTCTCTTGTACCTACTCCTGTCAGGTTTCTGTCTCTACCACTGCACTGCCTGTGTTGTCGCCTGGTTAGCAGTTACCTTCTCTGATTGGTAGATCCTCCCCCCCTTTATTAAGGTGCATTATAATATACATAACAGTAGGATTTTTTGTTACATATTCATGCACGATTGCCAGTATCTCTTTCCCTTTCCTTTTCCCTTCCCTGGTCCTTTTCCTGTGTTTACTGGTCTCCTTTCTAATTTCATACAACCTCCACCACATTTTTTTCTTCTTTTTTTTTTTCACAAGCATCTCAATAAGGGAGAAAACATCAGACTTCCTGAGTTTGACTTATTTCACTCAACATGATGTCCTCCAGTTCCATGCATTTACCACCAGATTACATTATTTCATTTTAGTCCCTGAAAAAAACTCCATTGTGTATATATACACATTTTCTTTCTCCATTCATCTGCTTCTATTCTGGTTGCATAATTTGGCTATGTGAATTGTGCTGCTATAAACAAGGGTATGCATATGTTGCTGTAGTAGGAATGAATTTAATTCTTTGGCATAAAAATCAAGAAGTGGTATTGCTGGAACATAGGGTGGTTTCATTCCTAGTCTTTTTTTTAGTTTATTTTAGTTACATATAATATTAGGATATATTTTGGCATTAATCACAAAAAAAATGGAATATAACTTGCTTTAACTTAGCCCCTAGCACTTTTCCCCTTGACCTTTTCCCCCTCTTTTTGTTCCCCTCCCTATCTCCTACTGATCCATCTGTAATTTATAGTTTTTTTAAAATTAGTGTCTTATAGATATACTTGATGTTGGGATTCACTGTGGTATATTCACGTATGTGTACATACAAAAGTTCAGTCAGATTCATTCCACTGTTCTTCCCTTTTCCTATCCTTCTTTCCTCCTCTTCCTCAACCACCTTTGTCTGCTGTATTGAATGATCTTTCCTTTTTTTGTGATGAAATTACTCCCCTTTTTTCTTTTTCTTTCTTTATTTGTTAAACACACACACACACACACAGACACACACACACACACCATGCCTGCCTAGTTTGGATTAGCTTCTACTTATTGGAGAAAATATTTGACCTTTGATTTTTGGAGACTGGCTTATTTCACTTAGCATGATAGTCTCCATTTTCATCATTTGCTGGCAAATGCCATAATTTCATTTTCTATGGCTAGTACTCCATTGCATGTATATATACCTCATTTTTCTTGATCCATTCATCTGTTGAAGGGCTCCTAGGTTGGTTCCATAGCTTGACTATTGAAATTTTGCTGCTATAAACATTGATGTGGCTGTATTCCTGATGTATGCTGGTTTTAAATCTTTTAGATATACATCAAAAAGTGAATAGCTGGGTCATACGGTGGTTCTATTCCATACTTTTGAGGAAACTTCATACTGATTTCCATAGTGGTTATACTAATTTACAGTGTTACCAAGAGTGTAAAAGTATTCATTTCCCCACACATCTTTTCCATTTGTTGTTCTTTTTATTCTTGATGGCTGCCATTCTAATTTGAATAAGATGAAATCTCAGTGTATTTTTTATTTGTATTTCCTCATTGCTATATTTGTTGGCCATTTGTACTACTTCTTTTAAGAAGTGTCTGTTTAGTTTATTTTTTCATTTATTGTTTGGGTTTTTTTTTTTTTTTTAGTCCTTTATATATTCTAGATATTAAACCTTCTGTCAGAAGAGTAGCTAACAAAGCTTTTCTCTTCACACTCTTGTTTTCTTTGTTGTGCAGAAGCTTTTTAAATTTGATGCTGTTGCATTTATTATATCTTGGTGTTATTTTCTGAACTTTAGGAATCTGTAGAAAAAGTCCTGCCTGTACCTCTAAGAGAATGTTGACCCTACATTTTCTTCCAGCAGTTACAAAGTTTCTGGTCTAATTTCTAGTTTTTCGGTCCCTTTTGAATTGATATTGGTTCAGGCTAAGAGATAGGAATAGATTTTCATTCTTACACATATGGATATCCAGTTTTCCTAGCACCATTAGTTAAAAAGGCTATCTTGTCTCCTGTGTATGTTTTTGCTATCCATGACTATATCTGTTTGGGTTTGTCTGTGTCTTCTATTTTCTTCCAATCGCCTATGGGTCTGGTTTTATGTCAGTACTATGCAGTTTATATTACTATAACTCAGGTATAACTTGAATTAATTTATTGTGATTCCTCTCCAGCATTGTTTTTTTTGGCTTTGAATTGCTTTGACTATTCTGTGTCTTTTATTCTTCTAACTGAATTTTAAGACTTTTTGTTTTTCCTAATTCAATAAATGATGTCATTTGTATTTTGGTTGGGATTTCACTAAATCTCTACTTTGCTTTTGATAGTATGACCATTTTAACATATTAATTCTTCCTTTCACTGGAGCTCTTTCTACCTTGTGTCTTCAGTTCTTCAGTGTTCTGTAATTTTCATTGTAGAAGTCTTTCACTTCCTTGGTTCGATTTATTCCTAGTGGGGGGTGGAGAGTAGGGGGAGTATTATAAATCAAATTATTTTCCTGGGTCTCTGCATATTCATTATTGATATATAGGAAGGGTTATGTTGATTTTGTATCTTTAGCATTTATCTTCTCATTGCCTAGGTCATTGAGCAACTCACAGATGTCACCTTTCTTTCTTCTTCGAACACTGTCTTTGCATGTTTTCTGGAAACAAGTATTATCCTATAAGTTTTAACTAAACTGCACATATTGAATTATCTTTAAGACTCAGTCTTCAGGTTTTTTTATTAAGTAATGAATAAATTGAAAAATAGTTTGTGTTAATTTTTCTTTTCTTTTATTTTTTAGTTGTAGTTAGACACAATGTTTTTATTTATTTTTATGTAGTGCCTCACCAGTGGGGTACAGCCCCATCCCTTGTGTTAACTTTTTGTTCACTGTGACAAAGTACCTGAGAAAGTCAAATACAAACCATTTTGACTTATGATTTTACAGATGTGAGTTTATGGTCAGACAGTTCAGTTGTTTTGGAGCTTATTGAGGCAGTACATCATGGTGAAAGAGCATGATAGAGCAAAGCTGCTCATCTGCTGGCAGCTAGGAAGCACAGACAGAGCGGGGTGCTTGGAGAAGAGTATTGGGGAAAAAAATATACCCTCCAAAGTTATTGCCCCGGTGACCTACCTCCTTCAACTAGGCACCATCTCCTAAAGTTTCTGTCACTCCCAAAGCTACAGACCAAGCTTTCAACACATTACCCTTTGGAGGAACATTTCAGATCCCAACCATAACACAGTTCCATGGTTTAATTACTTTTCTGAAAATATAATCATTCTGAGAGGCATAATATTCAAGAGTTCATGTTCAAAGTAAAAAAATGTTACATGGTGACATATTACTCATCTATCCCAATCTCAATTTCTTTTTCCTGAAGAAAACTAAAATTTCTAGTTCCAAAAATATTTTATGTGTATAATAGCAAATACAGGTTCAGTGAAAGGCAGTGTGGTATAATGATTGGGAGCTTGGAATATGGAACAAATCTGCTTGTAATCAAATTTTCTACCAGTCACTGGCTGTGTAACCACTGTCTCTTAGCTGATCTGAATACATACTTGCAAAGAGCTTAGAAGACTGTTTGGTATATGAAAATAAGTGACATATTTATTCTTTCTGCTAAATGATTTTGTAATATAAATAACATCAGGCATTTGGGCTCTCCCCCCATAAAACAAACACACACACACACACACACACACACACACACACAC
>NW_026000240.1:27102753-27180137 GCF_001458135.2 Marmota marmota marmota
TTTTTTTTTTTTTTTTTTTTTTTTTTTTTTTTTTTTTTTTTTTTTGATGTTGATTGACCTTTATTTTATTCATTCTATGTGCTGCGCTGAGAATCTAACCCAGTGCCTCACTCATGTTAAGCAACTGCTGTACCACAGAGCCACAACCCCAGCCCCAGGGCAGGATTTTCTTTACAACAAACAAATCATACCTGATATTTTTTTCCTCTGGCCAGTAATTTTTCATTAAATATTTGTGCCATCCAGTTTTATAGCTCTAAATACCAATGTCTTTGATAGCAACTTCCAAACGTTTTACCTAGTGGACATTGCCACTTAAATACATAATTAGCCGGGGTGGGGGCACTTTTTAGGTACCGTTGTTGCTTCTATTTCTCTGATTTCCTTCATTATAATTTTTAAAATTTATTCACCTACACTGTTAAAATATACATCATATGTAACCATTTTTTCTACCTCTTGCTGCCACCTTAATCTAAGCGATCATCACTTTACTTTTAAATTATTATTTAGCATTTTAAGCAAAAGATTTTCAGCTCTCCTTCACTCTTCTCCTATTTGGTTTTTTTTCCTCCACTTTTACTCTCAAGTAGAGTCAGGTGCTTTGTTCACTTTTTATCTCTAACACATCAACCAATGCTTAGTATATATTGGATTGATATGTGAGTGAGGAAGTAACTAAATAAGTGCTTTGTGAACTATGTGGAGTAAAAAAAGAGTTTTGTTTACCAATCTGTCACAAACTAGTACTTTTGTAAAATACAATCAAATAGAATTTAGGAAAAATGAAATATGTATTTATTAGTGTCATTTTATTAGCTACAACATACTGTCAGATTGCTATCAAAATTTCTAAGCACTTTCAAATTTGTACTTACAGTGACCTTATAATAAACCTTTTTTGGTAAGCAGCTGTTTGGTGACCATACTCTCAGCACAGTACTAGATCATGTTCATCATTCTATAACCCACAGTTAAAAATGTAAAAACTAAATGAAATATTACTCTTCTTGGTAGAGAAGAAGAAGGCACTTCAAATCCTCTGTCATAATATGAAAGCTAAATCCCAGTGGATTACTACTTTATGAAAAAATTTTTTTGGTAATACTAGTAAAATTTAATAAATATTCTATGCATTAATCAGTCGTGTTCAGGGGACTTAAGAAAACATAATTGTCAAGTTATATCTATCTCATAAAAGTAGAAGGCTATTCTCGATCTATTTGTTTATGTGTTGATAAGAAAAGTAAAACTTTTGGTGAAGTCTTAAATTTACAGATTTAGAAATATTTTAACTCAAAGAGTAAATTATATTATATTATATATGGCACTTTCCTGAAAATGTTTGCTCATTTTGCATTTTTTGTTTATTGTCGTAAGTTGATTATTTTCTTGTTTATATATCTGAACTGAGAGGAGAGTCATTTCATAACAGTTGGAGTTTAGTATCAGGATTCCTAAAAAGATACATAGCTGAAAGCAAAAATGACTAAACTCAAGAAAATCTGTGCCTCATTTTCCACTGGTAATTCCAGGCAGAGTTTATGTGTTAGTTTTAACACTTTCCAAATCCTTGATCTTCAGTTCATTTTGCTTTAGAGATCCAGAAGTTTATACTGAACCCCTGTTGGTTATCACTTTGTGTGC
Source organism: Marmota marmota marmota (assembly GCF_001458135.2). Taxonomy (NCBI): domain Eukaryota; kingdom Metazoa; phylum Chordata; class Mammalia; order Rodentia; family Sciuridae; genus Marmota; species Marmota marmota. Next base: position 27,104,401 of record NW_026000240.1, read on the forward strand.
TCAGAATGCCTCACTCAGATAGTTTGTCCCATATCCTTCTGTCTTTGAGCTGTTTTCCTTTCTAATACAGATTAATTAAAAAAGCCCTTTTTTCCCTTTATTGTATAGTCACATATTCTACTATTGACAATGTATAAATAAACCTGCAAAACACTAGCTTGTATTTTGAAACACAAGAATGTTTCTCAGTGTATTATTTGCAATATCGTATCTCAGGAAAAGAAGTATTAGATGCGTATCTAAATTGTCATTAACTTAAATGTGTTTGTTTTCAGGATTTTTGTTTTGTATTTTGGTTTTAGGGCAGCAACAAACAGTGTTGACATGAAACTGGCCAAAATATACAGTTTAAGAAGAACATTGGGAGTATGCAGATAGATCAATAATAGATTAATAGATAAGTAAATAGACATCAATTCAACATTATGTATGTTATATATGTAATTAAAAGGAAATAGAATTTTAAAAGAAATGTATGCTCATTTTTAGTTAAATTGATATGTTAACAGATATGTGAATCAGTTCTAAAGCACTGGACAGCTCATTTTTTATTAGTGAACATTTATATTTGTAGATGAATTACCTAAAAGGAACAAAAAGGGAAATTATTTACCAACACAGACTGTCTTATTTCTTTACCAGTATTGCCCATACTCTGTCTCAACAGTGAAGACAAGTATGAATGAATAGACAAATAAAAATTTGAGATTCAAGTTCATACTTGTTGAACAGATGATTTACAAACAGAAGTTTGAAAATATTTAATAGGATTTACAAATACCAGGTGAACATTTAAGAGTACATTAACACTGTGACTGAAGAGAGTATCTTAATTGGAAATTCACAGAATGCATTTTTTAAAGAGTTCAATATGATCAGTGTTTTTTTGGAGTTGAAAATTGTGCAGCTCACTGAAGTGAGAAAAAGAGGGAGAAGACCATCTTTGGTGATACAAGGATCATAAATTGTAAACATTTAAGATACCTTGATGTATGTACATAAAGGCATTAAGGAAACATTTGTACACACAGATCTGGTGGTCAGAAGAGAGATATAAGCTTGATTAGTATGCCAACACTAAGGTATTTGTATTTGGAAGTAGAGGGAAGAGATTGTTTAAGATGCTGCTTAAATCTTTCTGGCTGATAGTTAGGATGAAGCTCTTTTTAACTAGGCAATGTTAACAAGCCCAACAGATTTTTTCCTGAGGAAGAGAAAATTATGCTCAACACTAAAAAAGATGAGTTTTTTCCTATAAAAATTACCATTTTGAAAAGTTTAAATTTCCCTGGGTTATAAAACAAATCGTACTTTTATCTTTTATTCGTACTTTTATCTTTTATTCATTTGCTTTATAAATTTGCAATCTTTTGGATGAAAGTGTTTTGTAGGTAAATATTATAATATTTCTTATATTTCATAGCCATGAAGCTCATGACTGCTCTGGTGAATGTTGCCTTAAACCTCAGTATTCATCAGGATAATACACAGAGACAGTATGAAGCTGAGAGAAATAAAATGATTGGGAAAAGAGCCAATGAAAGGTTGGAATTACTACTTCAGAAACGCAAAGAGGTAAGTAAATTTCATTGTAACTGATGGAATATGTAGTAAATATAAGTAATTTTTCTTTATTCTCTGCAGAAAGGTTTATATTTTTAAAATTTATTTTTAATTTGTTTGATCTCAGAGTTCTCAGATAAAACTGGAATGTTCATTGCTGATTGGCTAAGTGCTTTCTGAGGTAGACAAAGATCATAGACAAATCAATTTTCAAAAGAAGGCTGTCTGAACCTTAGGCAGCTCAGAAAGGTTGTCAGGCTATGGACTCAGAAAGCACAGTAAATACTTAAGTCATAACTGTAGGCCAGAAAAGTTGTGTTTCTAGGAGAAAGCCAAAGCCTGCTGATATATAAGGTATTACTGTAAATTAGATTGGTCAAGATTTTGTTTGTTGTTGTTCATTTGTTGTTTTCTTTTGTTTTTTGCTGTGCTCATGATTGAACCCAGGAACTCATGCAAGCTAGGCAGGCTTTCTACCAATGAACTATACCTCCTTCCATTGGGCCCAGTTTTAGACTGTTTTTTTTTTTTTTTTCTTTTGGGTACTGGAGATTAAAACGAGAGATGCTTTACCACTGAGCTACATCCCCAGCCCTTTGTATTTTTTATGTTGAGACAGGGTATTACTAGGTTGCTGAGGCTGGCCTGGAACTTGTGAGCCTCAGCCTTCCAAACCACTGGGATTACAGGTGTAAACTACTGCACCTGGCTTAGAATAACATTACATATATATGTTGAAACATTTTAAAACTGGATTTTTAATACGAACATTTTTATCATCTAATTGGAAGTAAAAATTTTTAGATTTGTAATAATCTACCTTTTAACTTGAGAAAAGAGTATCACATTGCTGAAAAGGAATTGTGTGTGTGTGTGTGTGTGTATACACACACACATATATATATGAATAATGTGTTATTCATGGGTAAGAAAAAGCAATGTATCTCTAATATCTTTTTTTTTTAGAGAGAGAGAATATCTTTTTAATTTTTTTTTTTTTTTTTTTTTAGTTTTCGGCAGTCACAACATCTTTATTTGTATGTGGTACTGAGGATCGAACCCAGGCCACACGCATGTCAGGCGAGCGCTCTACTATTTGAGCCACATCCCCAGCCCTCTCGAATATCTTTATTATCCATTTTGTATAAGTTTTATAGGACTGCTGGAATGAAGTACCACAATCTGAGTGATTTAAACAAGTGAAATTTATTTTCTTATACTTTTGGATGATAGCTGTCCAAGATCAGGGTGTTGACAAGACCGTGTTCTCTCAAGGCGTTAGGGAAAGATATGTTCTAGGCTTCTCTCCTAAGAGCATGACTCCAGTCTTCATGTTGTTCTTCCTATGTATGTTTGTCTGTCTTCACATCTGTTCTATTTATAACCAGTACAAGTCATGTTGAATTAGCGGCCTGCCCTACTCTAGTGTGACCCCATTTTTAAGAATTGTTTTCTCACAACCTTGTTTCTAAATAAGGCCATATTTTGAGTTACTGTGCATTACAACTTAAATGTACAAATTTTTGAAGAACATGTTTTAACCCCTAACACATTATGCTTGAAATGTTGTGGAGGTAAATATTGGAACAGGGCTTTATTAAGTATTGCTAACTAAAATGTAGGACTCTTCTCTCTTTCTTTTTAATGCTTTTATTAATTGTTGATGGATGTTTATTTATTTATATGCGGTACTGAGAATCAAACCCAGTGCCTCACATGTGCTAACCAAGCGCTCTACCACTGAGCTACAACTTCAGCCCATATGAATCAGTTTTCTATAGTAATTAATAAAGCAAAAGTAATTTTTATAATTTACAATAAGTTACCATAATTTGAATGATTTACTCAAAAAATACAAATGGTGCCCTATATGATGATATTACTTAAAATTATTCTTACCTTACAGTAGAGCAAAAGCCATATATATTTAGCATAAAACTCTTCTTCAGATTTTTATTTTTCATTTTTTCAGGCTAGTAGTACATATAATACCATACTCATTCTCTCCTGATGCTGGACAATAGTGGTTCACATTCAGCTACACAATCATAATACTCTTTGAGGTATACTGTATTGCCAGTAGTTTTTTGGATATTGTATTGTCAGTTTTTTTTATCCCATCATGGCTACAAAATGCCCATCTATGTGTATACATTAGATGTTCAACACTCCTATTATAATATAGGATTTGTGTTAAATGATTGCCCATTAGTAGGCTACTAGTTTAAGTGTTGTGAGCACATTTAAGGTAGGTTAGGTGATGCTGTGATATTTGATAGGTTAAGTGCATTGCTGACTTAACAATATTTTAAACTTAAAATGGATTGATCAGGATATAATACCATCTTAAGTTAAGGAACATCTTTCTCTGTTCTCAAACTTAGTAAAATCTGAAATAGCATACAGCAAAGAATAAATCTGAAGGAATTTTATTATCATGTTTATAGCAATACCAAATATGTCACTGGACATTATTACATAGCAAATGATAAGATAAATTGGAATAATAAATACCATATCAAGTGTCATGTTATAGCACTGCTTTTGAGTAGTAAATAAACTTTATCTCTGATCACTGATGTTGCCTGAAACTTATCTTTCCTGTAGTAATTTATTTTGTTCCATTACACCACTGTTTTCTATTATGCCTCCTAATTGAGGAACTTGGCCGGCTTTCAGTTATGAATTACTCAGATGGAAAGTAATATTTGGATACTTTAGATGGAGTAGGAAGTTCTTGTAGAATGACAGATATGTTGATCACTGATGGTCCCTTATCTAAGGAAAACAACCCCAAGCCAAAGACTTGATTTGGTGAGATGTGTAGAAATTTAGGCCTATTCACAAAGCAGAAGATACTTTGGAGATAGGAGCCTGATCACTTTACCTTGTTAGTCATCGTGTAGTATATATCTATTTTTTCTTCTTGTTTCTTTTCTTTTTAATAAATGGGGATTGAACCTAGAGGCACTACTGAGTTCTTTTTCAATCCCCAGTTCTTCTTATTTTTTTTTTTTATTTTTTTTTATTTTTAGACAAGGTCTCACCAAGTTGCAGAGGATCTTGCTAAGTTGCTGCAACTGGCCTCAAACTTGAATTCCTCCTGCTTCAGGCTCCTGAGTCCTTTAAATTACAAATATTCACTACCATTCCTAGCTAATCCATGTCTAGATAGAGACAGCAAGAGATTTAAGGTGATAAAGCTGTAGAAATAATGCAAGTATACTGGTTATTTCAAACATCTATTGCATAATGAGAGAAAGGATAGATAATAACCAGGATTTTAAAACAGTTGGAAATGTTCATTCCAAATAAAATGGCCAGTATTTCAATTTACATTTTTTACTGTCTTTTCTCCCCCCACCAGCTACAAGAAAACCAAGACGAAATCGAAAATATGATGAACTCTATTTTTAAGGGCATATTTGTCCATAGATACCGGTAAGGGATTTTTAAAGTCATTTAGAAAGTCTTTACCTTAGATAATTATTGCTTATTTGTAACCCAGACTAACTGTAAAGCCATAATACTCTACTAATTATTACTTTTGTTTTCTGGAAAACAACTGTAACTATAAATGCTATGTAAATGACATTTGGAGAATATGCACTTATTACTGCCACATTCTTCCAAACTCAGACTGTCTACTGTTGGAGGCAGCCTGTGGACTTGGCATTTGTACTAATAGAATATTTATGTGATTATTAAATTAATGTAGCCTTAATAAGATATGTTTTTCACATTTGAAAAAAAATTAAATGCTTTACTTCTTGATCTGTGTTATTTACTGTCTTGTTTAATGATCAAATTAATGACTAATCTTTTTTAAACATGTCTGTTAAGAAGAAAGAGGACAAGAATAAGAAAGGAATTGTTAGCGAAATATTTTTTGTCATACTACATTACGAATGAGTTTAGTTTGTCTTTCTGTGAAGTCATAAAACTTTGAAAATACTACATTATAAAAGCATATTTGACATAAAATTAATAGATTGTATGTGTACCTATATTTCTGTTACTTAGATGCAATATATGTATAGGTAGATACACTCCAATAGAAGCACTGTTTTCAGATGGATTTGAAACTGTAGTTGATAAATTAATATAAAGCGGTAGTTTAACATAGGAAATTTTGTGTGTAGGTGTGTGTTTATATATAACTTTGAGATTTTAGCAGAATTTAAACAATTTAACTCAAAAGTATATAAACATCTTTTGAAACAGGACCAAGGCCTTAGTTTTAGTATGGATTCTCTGGTTAGATCTTTATATCCTCTTTTTTGCATGAACCGTGTATATAATCCAATACTGACCCATTTATTTGAAACGAAAAAAAGAGCTTACATGTATGTGGCATGCAGTCATGTAGTCTTTTGTTCTTTGTGAATGTATAATTGAGGTAAAACTGCACATTTAATTGTATAATTGAATGGGTTTTGACATATTATGTACCTGAAAAGCCACAAGATAAATAATAAGTCCATCATCCTTAGAAGATTTTTCTTGGCACTTTGTAGTTCCTCCCTACCTACTTTCTCAGCACTTTACCCTCCCATCATCCTTAAACGATTGTTGTTCTGATATTTGATTCATGGTTCTCTTTTAGACTTTTGCAGCAATAGAATTATACAATATATACTTCTCATTAGTCTGGCTTTTTTGTCTAAAAAAATTAGTCTTTCACCATTAAATGTATTGTTTACTATAAGGTTTTCATAGATGCCATCTATTAGATTGAGGAAGTTTGTTTGTTTCTGTTCTTCAGAAAGTTTTAATTCAGAATGTACATTGGATTTTATGAATTGCTTTTCTGCATCTAGAGATCATTATGTGATTTTCTTTTTGAACATTGTTAATGTGATGAACTGAGTTGTTTGACTTTCATATGTTTACATTTATTCATGGGTCAAAACCCACAGTCATGTTGTATTTTTTTTCTTTTTATTTTTTAATGCTATATTTTTAAATATTTATTATTGGATGTGATTTGCTAGAATTTGCCCATGAAGTTTTGCATCTTCAAAATATATTAATCTCTTTTTATTTTAATGGATATGTCTAACTACTTTAGGTATAAAGATAACAACACTGAATTTGTAGATTGATTTACATTCTGAGCTATTTGTCCTTACCCCCATGCTACCTTCTTTGAGTAGCATTTGAGTAAGATTTTTTTTAAATGAAGTAACTTTTTTCCATAGCTTTATTTTATTCATTTATTTTTTATGTGGTGCTAAGGATTGAACCCAGGGCCTCACATGTGCTAGGCAAATACTCTACCACTGAGCCACAGCCCCAGCCCTTGAGTAAGATTTTTAAATTAGGTAATATAGTATTTCTACTTTGTTCTTCCTTTTCAAAGTTGTTTTGAGTATTATAGGTCCTTTGCAGAATACAAATTTGGGAATGAACTTGTCCTATTTTACACAAAAGCTTCTGAAGTTTTCATATGAATTGTAATGAATCAATTCATTTCTAATTGTTTCATATTTTATCTTGTAACTGCGATTTTATTATTTTGTTTTAGATTGTTCCCTGCTATTACACAAAAATACAGTTTTTAAAATTTGTATAAAGTAATTTTATCCTAGCAGTTTTGGTCAGGGTGTGGTGAGTTTTGTTTTATTCTGGTGTTTTTTTTTTTTTAGGTTGTTTAGAACTTTTCTACATGTGAGATACGGTCATCTTTGAATAAAGAGAGTTTTACTTTTTGCTTCTGTTATCTCTTCATTCTTTTCTTTAAAAGTATCTTTACTTCTAACTGATGCATCGTAATTATACAAACTTATGGAGTATGTATAATCTGACATTTAATACATGTGCACAAATGTAGATAATGTCAGGGTAATTAGCTTATCTGTCACTTAAGGCATTTATTATTTCTTTGTGGTGGGAATATTTGAAATTTTCTCTACTACCTATTTTGAAATATTTTTAGTTAATTGTTATGAACTATAGTTAGGCTGTTGTGCTGTAAAACATTAGGAGTTATTTTTCCTATCCAGCTGTACCCTTCTACCTGTTAATAATTCACTCTCTGTCTTCTTTTCCCCATGCCCTACTCAGGCACTGGTAACCACCATTCTCTTCTCCACTTCTTTGAGATCCAACTTTTATTCTATATATGTCGAAGAACATATTCTTTCTGAGCCTGACTTGCTTCACTTAACATAATGTCTTCTACTTCATCTCTCGTCTCACAATGGACAAGCTTTCATCCTTTTGATGACTGAATAATATTTCATTGTATCTACATATCACATTTTCATTATCTATTCTTTTGTCAGTAGGTGCCTAGGTTGATCCTTTATTGGCCATTTCTTTACTGTCTTTGTGAAAAAGTCTGTGTCTTTCATTCTTTTGAAAATTGGATTGATTTGTCTTGAGTTTTTGATTAACTGGTATATTCTAAATATTAGTCCCTTGTCAGATAAATGGCTTGCAGAAATTTTCTCCTATTCTGTCAGTTGTGTCTTCATTATTTTGATGGGTTTCAGTATCATGAAGAAGTTTTAGTTTATGATAATCCAATTTATCACATATTTTGTTTCCTGTGTTTGTGAATTGACAACAGAAAATATCTTTTCCCAGACCAATGTACTGAAACATTTCTCTATATTTTCATCTAGTAGTTTTATAGATACAGGTCTTACATTTAATTTTTTTATCATTTTTTTGTAGTTTTTTTTTTAAATATGGTGAAAGATGGGGATCTAGTTTTCATCTTGTGAATATATATATCCAGTTTTCCTGGAACAGTTCAAGGAAGAAACTTTCCATTCCTCAATGTACACTACGGGTACCTTATCCAAAACTGTCCACTGTTATTTGTGGATTTATCTCTAGGAACTCAATTCTCTTGTACTCTATCTTTATGTTAGCACCATGTTGTTTTGGTTACTATATCTTTGTAGTATCTTTTGAAGTCAGATATTATAGTACCTTCAGCTTTTTTTGCTCAGGACTGCTTTGGCTATTTGGCACCTTTTGTGATTGCATAAAACTTTTAGTTATGTTCTGTGAAAACATATTTGCTTTGTTAGGAATAACATTGAATTTGTAGATTGATTTGAGTACTGTGGATATTTTAATAATAAAGATCTTTTTACTCCATAAACAGGAAGTGTCTTTCCATTTACTTTTGTCCTCTTCAGTTTATTTCATCAGCATTTTGTTATGTTTGTTGTAGAGATTAGTCACTTGTTTAAACTTATTCCTAGGTATTTTATTTTATTTCTTTTCACTTAAGTTTGTAGGTATTGCGAATGGGACTATTTTTATTGATTAGTTTTTTAGCAATTTTGTTTTTGGCATATTTAAATAAAAAAGCTACTGATTTTTGCTAATTTTTATATCCTACAACCTTAATGAAATTTATCCTTTTTAACAGTTCAGAAGAATCTTCAGTTTTTTCTATATATCAAATCATGTCCTCTATAAACAAAAATAATTTTACTTCCTTCTTTCCTATTTGGGTGCCCTTTATTTCTTTCTCTTGCTTTATTCCTCTGCCTAAGATTTCCAATATTGTGTTGAATGAGAACAGTGAAAATAGACATCATTATCTTTTCCTTCATCTTAGAGGTAATGATGTCAGCTTTTACCTATTCAGAGTATTGGTTACAGTTTTGTCACATGTGGGCTTCATTATCTCAAAGTACATTTCTTCTTTATCTAATTTTTTGAGAGTTTTTGTCACAAAGGGACGTTGAATTTTATTGAATACAGTTTCTCTATCCACTGACATAATTAGATGATTTTGTCCTTTCTTCTATTGATGTATTGCTGTGCTAAGTTTATTATTTTGAACCTCCCTATATCCCTGAAAATCTAATTTGATCATGGCACAGGATCTTTTTAATGTACGTTTGTGTTTGATTTGCTAACATAGTTCTGAAAATTGTTGCATATTTGTTCATCAGGGATATTGATCTTTAATGATCTGGTTTTTNGCCCCTTTTTTTTTTTTTTTGGATTAAAATTTGCTTCTTTCTAATGTGAGAGTTACCAGCCCTGCTTCTTTCAGGCTCCATCTGCATTAAATATAATTTTTCATCCTTTCATTTTCAGTCTGTGGATGACTAATCTACTCTTCTAATGAGATTTATTCCTTTCCGAGATCTCCTTATTAAAACTTCTATCATCTTCTGTGTGTAGAATTTTCTAGTTTTCTATAGTATTTGCTTAATGGTCATGGTTTCCGTTTGTTTATGCTTATCACATAAATTTTGTATTTCTTCTTAGGGTCTGTCACATAACTACTGGAAATAGCAATCTAGGTTTATAATTACATTCTTTCAGGGCTTGAAACAATTTGTTCCAAGCCTTCCTGGCCTTTAGAGTTTTTGCTGAGAGATTTGCTGTCATTGTGACTGGTTTTCCTTTATACATGACCTTGGCATTTCTGTCTTGTAGCTTTTAAAAATTCTTTATTTGGTCTGTATTTTTGGTATATCAGTGTCGTGTATCTCTCTTGTTCTATGAGCCTTGTTAGGTCTTTTAATGTCCCATATTTCTTAGATAACTCTGATCATGTATTCACATTAATATTTTCTCTTCAAGGCCTAAAACTTTGTTTTCTACATCACCTAATCTATTAGTAAGACTTTCAAATGACTTTTTTATTTGACTGAGATTTTTATTTCCAGGATTTCTATTTGGTGCTTTTTATGAATCTGTATCTTTTAATTGAAATGCTCTTTCATAGCCTACCTTTCTTCCTTTAGTTTATTTGATAGATGTTCTTTTACTTCAGTGATCATTTTAACCAATTTTTGAATTTTTAAAAAGTATTTTTAGTTGTTGATGGACAATACTTTTTTATTTGCTTATTTTTATGCAGTGCTCAGGATCAAATCCAGTGCCTGACACTTGCTAGAGAAGCGCTCTACCACTGAGCTAGAACCCCTGTCCAAAAACTTTTTGAATTCTTCATCTGACATTTTCTTGACTTCAGTGTCTATGAAATCAGTTATTGGAGAGGTGTGAATTTTGAAAACTATCTTATTACCTTATTTCCTCACATTTTTTGTATTTCTGTGTTTATTTGCACATCTGCTAGGATGATTATCTCTTCTAGTTTTATGTAAGGTACTTTTTAGTGAGCTGTTTCTCTTAATTGTGTGCCCTGAGTTTGGAATATATCTATGTCAAAACTCACACCCAACATTATTTTTATATTCAGTCCCTCACACTGTTTTGAGAGGAGATACAATCAGCTGTGATCATTTCAGAACAAAGCCATATACTAATAAACCTTCAAAAAAATATTCTGAACATGTTCTCCTCAGTCTCTTTTTTTTTTTTTTTTTTAAATATTTATTTATTTATTTATTTTAGTTTTCGGCAACATCTTTGTTTGTATGTGGTGCTGAGGATCGAACCCGGGCCGCACGCATGCCAGGCGAGCGCGCTACCGCTTGAGCCACATCCCCAGCCCTCTCCTCAGTCTCTTTAATCTAAAATTGGAAATGTGGAGTAATTCTCTAGCATAAGTTAAGAAGTTAGGTATTAAAGAAAGTACATTGCTATTAAACTGTGGAGTCATGATGAGGAAAGAGGGAAAGGAAATGGCAGTGGAGAGACAGGAGTAGAAAACACAAAAAGAAAAAGAGGGAGAGAATATAAAGTGAACAAGGAGAAAGAGGAATGAGTAAATCCATTTAATTCATTAAAAATATATATATTTATATATATAATTGTGTTAATGAATACAATATTAAATAATCGGGAGAAACCTAGAAAAATCAATATAAAAATAATATCTGTGAAATAAAAAACTATTTTTAAATTATTTCTTACTAAACTAATTGAGATGGAGAAATTTCTTATTGGGCCTTCTGGATTTGAATTTCATTGGGTTTTGGCAGGCTTATTAGTAAATGCCCTCATCTCCTAGTTTGCCTGTAAGTTTCCCTGGATGTGGAGGTAATAACCTCTCTAGCCCACCTCTGATGCAAGTCTATTCTGCTCCCTCTGTTGTTTGGTATGCTGGGCGTGCCTATGGCTTTCTGGAGAGTGAGAGAAAGAACCCCTAATTGTCTGTAGTTTAGCATCCAGGTCTCTTCCTGGTTGGGATTGCAGTCTTATGTGCCAGCCTATAAAAGTGTTTCCTGCACCCAGAGCTGTCAACTGGACTGAGCTTACCTGTGTAGATTTCAGGATGCACAGGGTGTGGGAACCCTGGGCTGTAGTGCAGGGTCCCATCCGTAGTGGCACTGAGTAACCTGCAGGAGGTGCAGAGTAGACGCCTGTGGCTGGGACACAAGCATGATTGAGCCTGAGTCTACTATTGCCAGCTTTGGGTTGCATAAACTAGCTGCTCTTAGGGCATGCACTGTGCTATGGCAGTACAGGATGCTTCTGTCAGCTACTGAAGAGGGGACAGCTTTGGTAGGAACTGAAATTTATGTATTCCTAGAATAGTGCTAGTGTGTGCTCAGCTGTAGCCAGTTTCTAGGTTCAGCACTGCTGGGCCTCTTCTGTTTTATGGTGCATGCTTTCTATGCCTGTATAATTTCTCCTAGAATCACCCAGTTCACCCAGGATTCCCACATATGTGTTCTGATGTTTGCATGGCTAGACCAGTAGCAGAGGCATTGCACCTGTCGCTTCTTGAAGGCTCATGGGGTTGGGATTGAACCAGTGGGTCCAGGTAAATGCAATGGGGGCCAGGTCACCCCAGATGGCTGAAGTACATCCATTCAGCACTGAAGAATTTACTGGTAACTTCATAGGACCCCTTAAGCCTAAGCTGGTCTGCCCACCTGCCTCCCAGGGTTGTGTGTGTCACCAAGGGTACCTGCTTTCCAGTTCATCAACAGGTTGTGCTTCTAAAAATTAGTCGCCTGACTGTTTTAAAGGGACCTCAGTTGGCCATGTCCTCAAGGTAGGCTGCCTAGGTGTTTCCCAGGGCCATATGAAACTGGGCAGCTAGTTCAGAAGGCTGAGTTGGCTAGGAGAAACTGCCTGGCTGCTATACGGATTCCTAGGTGGACAGAGTCTTAAAGTGGTACTCTGTAGCAGGAACCTGTGGTAGAGTGGGCACAGTGTGGGCTGGGCTCTTTTTCTGGGGATAGTGCAGTAGTATGGTAACCCAGCAGCTCCCCAAACGATGCTCATGACCTTAGAAGACTGAAGACTTATCTAACAGCAAATGATTCAGGCATCTGAAGTGAATAGGGACTGCTAGGAGCCTCTTACTTCCATGCTGAGTGTCTTGGTTAGAGGCCAATCTCAAATGACAGGGTGAGGCAGTATATGCTGATTGCTTAGTTGTCTTCTTTAAAAGGCCATCATGTATCCTCATAATCCCTATTGTCTCTTCCATGTCCTCATAGAAACACTCCAGTGAAATAACTATTCTTTTTTCTTCATTTGGCTCTTCCTGTGGATAGAAGTCTGGCATCTCTTGTTTGTCAATCATCTTGGTGACGTCACCTTTATTTTTTCCTTTTGTACTGGCGGTACTCTCCAGTACAGTAATTCACAGGGAAAAAGTACTTATTTCTGATCTTAATATCGATAGCCATCTAGGAAATACAAAGCAAAAGCACAATGAGGTATCATCTCACCCTAGTTAGAATGGCTATTATCAAAAAGATAACGAACTTGTGAGAACTTGGAGAAAAGGGAATTCATATGTTATTGTTATGAATGTAAATTAGTATAGTCACTAAGGAAAAAAATAGGCAGATTCCTCCAAAGTTTAAAAAAAAAAAAAAAAAAAGAAGTACCATATAATCTAGTGATCCAGTATACTAATGGTTATATATCCAACAGAAATGAAATCACTGGGTCGAGAAGACAGCTATGCCCCCATTTATTGCAGCAATATTTACAATATCCAAAATATGGAGCCATCCCCAAGTGTCCATTAACAGAATAATGGATAGAGAAAATGTGGTGTGTGTATATACTAACAGAATACTACTCAGTCTTCAAAAAAAAAAAAAAAGAGGATGAAATTGTATCATTTGTGAAAACATGGATAAGCCTCAAGGGCATTTTAAGTGGAATAAACCAGGCACAAAAACATGGTCAGTGTTAAACTTATAAGTTCCCATTCTTTAAGACCTTTACTCTTTATTGCTTCTTTTGCTGTACAGACATTTAGTAGTTTGATATGATACATTTTTTTTTTTTTTGCTTTTGTTTCCTATACTATTTCTGTTGTTTTTCCCTTTGGGATGTGTGTGTGTAGTGTCTTCTTAAAAATATCCTTGGCCATAGCAGTATCCTGAAGGATTTTTCCTGTTTTCTTTTAGTGGTTTCAGATCTTACATAAATCTTTAGTCCATGTACAGTTGATTTTTGAAATGAGGTCTCATTTTATTCTTCTGCATGTGGATACCCAATTTTCCCAGCATCATTTATTTAAAACACCATTCATTCTCCCATGTGTGTTTTTCATATCTTTCTCAAAAATCAGTTGGCTATATATGCTTGTATTTACTTCTAATCTGTTTTGTTCCATTGGTCTATATGTCTCTTTTTTGCCAAATTCATTACTTTGTAGTATTTGGGGGAAGAGGGGTACTGGGGATTGATCCCAAGTGCCATAGGTAACCACTGAGCCACATCCCCATCCCCTTTTATTTATTGTTTGTTTGTTTGTGTATTTAAAGTTTGAGATAGGGTCTTGCTATATTGCTGAGGCTGGCCTTGAACTTGCAGTCCTCCTGCCTTCACCTCCCAAGTCACTGGGATTATAGGCGTCTCTCACCATGCCCAGCAGCTTTGTAGTATATTTTGAAGTGAGGTAGTATAATGCCTCCTGTATTTTTATTTTTTCCCAAGATTGCTTTGGCTATTGGGGGTATTTTGTGAACCCATATAAATTTTAGTATTGTTTTTTTTTTTTTCTGTGAAAAATGTCATTTGTACTTTGGTGTATGAATTGCTGTCTTGATTCTTATTTCAGGTAATTTTGATGCTGTTGATGTATATCAGTGCTGCTGAAGGGTGGGTGGGTGTGTGTGTGTGTGTGTGTGTGTGTGTGTGTGTGTGTTTAAGGTTGATTTCGTGTCCTTCAACTTGATGAGTTAATTTACTAATTGTAATTGTTTTCTGGCAGAGAGTCTGGGTGTTTTTTGTTTTTGTTTTTTAAATATATAAGATCAGGTCATTTGCAAACAGTGACAATTTGATGATGACTTTCCACTTTGTATGCCCTTTATTTCTTTTTCTTATCTAATTGCTCTGGCTAGGATTTCTAGTACTATGTTGCAAATGTGATGAAAGAATGGGCATCCTTCTCCTTTGCAGTTGTATATTTTTGATGCATTTCTTTTTTCATGATTTATTGTTGGTTAATTTATTTTCATAATGTTTCATTTAATTCTTCAGATATGCTTTCCTTTAATTCTTTGGTTATATTTGTTAGAGCCACTTTAAATTGTCTTTAGTAAGGCTGGGCATATTAGCTTAGTGATAGAGTGCTTACCTAGCATTCTGCTTTTGGTACTGGGGATTGAACACAGGGTTCACTTTACTACTTAGTTCCATCCCCAGCCCTTTTTATTTATTTTCTTGAGACCTATGTCTCATCAATCCTTATTATGATCAAAAAAGAAGATTCTTGGTATTTGACATGTGGGCCCACAGAGTCCTACAGTGTTTCAGATCCCGAGTATGGGCCATACTTTGCTGTTTTTGTTTTTTGTTTTTCTACTGGGGTGGAGCACAGAGCTTTAGCTTTTCCCCCCACTTATTTTCTTATAGAATGTATTCTTTTAAGTTGCCTTCTTCTGTGCGTATGAGTATTTAGTGCTTGGATTCCAACAAATCAGCTCCCTGAGCATCAAAGCTGATGGTGTTCATAGGCATGCTCAACCTTGGCAATCTACTCTATCTTAGGATTTTTGAAGAAATCAGTTTCATGCCAGAATGCCATAGGCATCCATTCTTCCTATCCTAAGTTCACTAACTTTTTATATGTAAATGTTTTTGCTTTTTTTTTTTTCTTAACTGATTTCCAGAGGACCAAAGTTGGGAGTGGGGGTGGTATTGGGTTTTGTTGTTGTTGTTGTTGTTGTTGTTTTTAATATGTATATATATTTTTTACTTGTAGTTGGACACAATATTTTTATTTATTTTTATGTGGTGCTGAGGATTGAACCCAGTACCTCACACATGCAAGGCAAGCGCTCTTCCACTTTGCCACAACCCCATCATCCCTGACCCCGAGCTCTTTTTGATATTTATTTTGAAAAAGGGTCTTGCTTAGTTGCTAAAGCTGGCTTTGAACTTTTGATCCTCTGGCCTCAGTCTTCAGAATCACTTGGATTACAGGAGTGTGCCACCACACCTGGCAACAACCTCCACCTTGTATACGCCCCCTGCAAGGAGTGAAGAAGAATTTTCATTCTTCTGTTATCCTACCTTCATGTCTGAATATTTTGCCTCTTGGTATGGAAATCTAGGTTAAATTTTGAAGTTCTTTTTTGTGTTTTTAATTCTTTAAAGTAATAGATTCAGTGTTTCTGTATTGCCTTAATGCCACCTTTAAAAGGAAGTCTCCTGTCATTCTTGTCTTGCATCCTTTGTAGTTAATTTCTTTTTACTTTGGTTACCTTTTAGGTGTTTCTCCTACTAATTGTTTTTACACTGTTGTGTTTTGGTATTCTTTGTTATGTTTGTGGTCTTCCTTTTCTTTCTTATTGTCTTTCCTTAACATATTACGGTTTTCTGTAGCTTCTTGAACATGTATGTACTTTTTTCCATTTTTCTCTTTCCTTTCAGTACTTGTATTTTTTTATTGAATGCCTGACATGTTGGGTTTTTCTTTCTGTTTTGGATAGTTTTATATTATTACAAATATTACTTGTATTTTTTTTCTTGGACACAGATACGTTTAATCTTTTCATACCTACTTTTAAGGTTTGTTAAGTGGACTGGAAGAGCATTTAGTCTAAAGCTAATTTTCTCTCCAGTATTTAGATAATAAATTTTGTACTCTATTCTGTCTCCTGTGAATTATAAGATGTTCCCACCCTGGCCTATCAGAACACAAACTTTCTAGCCATATGTTTTTGCCCCCATGCTCATTTTTTCTGGTCCTTCTATTCTTTCTCCATCCTAGGGTGGTTTCTTCACATATACACTCTCTACTACTCAGCTAAAGAGACCATAGGGTTCTTTTGCAGATTTTTAGAACCTACTCTTTCTGTTTAGCTGTCCCTTTTGATCCTGCGCCTTATATCATATAATCACCTTGGTCTTGCTGAAGTCCCAGCTCCTTCTCCACTCTATTATGTCCTAGCTCTGCTTAGGTTTCCCTGCTTAACTATGCTGCCTGGCGGGTATAGAACTGGTCCAATTTTAAGGCTTACCTTGTGTTATCCCTTGTCAGGGATCACTGTCTTTTTATGATTTCCCTGAATCTGTAACACCAAATAAAACAGCATTTACTATTTAATGATTGATTTTTATTGAGTCTTGCCAAAGCTTTCAGCCTATTATTCTCATATAAACAAGAATTCTTTAATTTCATGGTGTTAACTTTAACTGATTTGTATTTTATTTTATCAGACCTTATATCAATTTGTATTAGATCTGTTTTAGCTTACTTTTGATATATAAAAAATTCAGCCATTCAAAACAACTGCCAGTATAGTTGACAATATAATCTACCTCCCAGATATGAACAGTATGCTATGGATATCAGCCATTAATTTTCCAGAAGTATCATTCAATTTTCTTCATTGATAAAAGCATGATGTTACTGCATTTATATACTTGAAAAGTGGGTGCTATGAGAGGTGGCACTTTAACACCTTGTGTCCCACCCACCGACCCTAATGTCAAAAGATGAATTTCAATTGTATTATGCTAGTCTATTATTAATTTATAAGACATACGAAAAATAATCTGACTGAAATTCCATGGTATCATTTAATCTACAGCGTGAGAATTGTACATACTAGATGACCCATTTGCTTCATCAAGTAAGTGGCTCAGAGTAAGAACAAGTGATTGTGAAAAACCTCCATTTAAAATACTATGAAAAAATTATTTACAGATTTATATTTAATGAATAGGATGGCCTTTAGAATGTTGAAGAGATAATTAATTGGAATATAATACTTTGGAATTTAACCAAAATCACATTTATAAAAGGATACAAGATATAGAAAGATGCTTTTAATTTCATCAGTCCTTTTTTATTTTTTTGATTTTTTTGGCCCTGGGATGCTTTACCACCGAAACACACTTCCAGTTCTTTTTATTTTTTATTATGAGACAGGGTCTTGCTAAGTTGTTGAGGCTGACCTTGAACTTGTGATATGGGTGTGTGTGCCATTGTGCCCTTCATCAGTCCCTAAGAAGGGAATTTGAAAAAAAGATTATAGAGAAATAGTACTAGTGATATAACCAGTATTTTTAAAAATTTACTTTTAAAAATTAGAATCTTCTGATTGAATGATTAATTCGTATTAATCGTCTGACAAATGTTTTTATCACCTACTTTAATGTTTGCTTTGGAAGCAAATAGTTTATTCTGAGCAAAGTGTCACTCTATTACTTTAATCTCACTTATAGTCCATGTTTGACCTAACCTATAGGTCTGTTTGATAGTTAAAATATAGAAGATATCTTTCTTTTAAAGGCAATATGTCTTGGGGGGGGGGGGGGAACCAGGAATTGAATTCAGGGCCATCCAACCACTGAGACACATCCACAACCATATCTTGTATTTTATTTAGTGACAAGGTCTCACTGAGTTGCTTAGCACCTCGCTTTTGCTTAGGCTGGCTTTGAACTTGAGATCCTCCTTTCTCAGCCTCCCAAGCTGCTGGGATTACAAGCATGCACCACCACACCTGGTGGTAATGTGTCTTTGACAATGTATTTTTAGTCTTATTTATACCCAAAGTTCTCTTTTTTGCAAAATTCTGAGGACTAATGAATGGTAGTAAATAACCACCAAGTTTTCTGTGGGAGAAATGGTGCAATGACTTTCTCTTTTTTGTCATTATTTTTACTAATGAATAATGCAACAAAAATGAGAGGAAAACTAGCCTTAATTTATTTGACCTATTACTTTTATTTTTCTTTTGCTGTGCCTGGGATTTGAACCCAGGACGTTGTGTATGCTAGGCAAGTGCTCTACTATTGAGATACGAACATAGTTGTAAACCTATTATATTTTTAGTATGTTTAAAATAACTCTGGTCAAGGACTATAGCTCAGCAGCAGAGCACTTACCTAGTTCGTAGGAGGCACTGGGTTCAATCCTTAGCACTGCATTTAAAAAAAAAAAATAAGTAAAATAAAGGTATCCCGTCTATCTACAACTACAGAAAAAAAAATTGTAAATATATATATATATATAATCCTGAAAAAATAAATAATTAAATTTAATTAGGAAGCTAGAGTTTTAGCTCTTCAGGTGTTAAGTTTACTTCTCAGAAACCTTCCTCTTCTCTCCTCTATCATTTTACATGCTTCTGTGTTTCCTTTAATGCCTTCTACTAATGTTCAACACTCCTTAAGTTAGTATTTATTTTAATGATCTTACTTTAAGTTATGGTCTCTAGTGTCCACTTATTATTCACAAGTAAAGGGTACTGTTTTCATATTTAGTCATTTATTTCAAGGCCCCAATGATACAATACTGTGAAAATCAGTGTAGGTAACCTAAAATAGAATTTAGGATATTTTAGACATAGGGATGACTACAAACATGTAGGTGCTAATACACTGGCTATTTGAACTAAAGGAGAACTATGCTATTGAGACGTCACTTGAGAATGCAGATAACTGAGACCTTAACTAGGACTGGAGGATCTACTTCGAAGATGATTTATTCACATGGCTCTGACAGAAGTCTCCAATTACTCATCCATGGAAGTTTTCATAGGGCACACCAAATATGATCAAAACATGGCTAATGGCTTCCCCATAGAGAGTAGTTTAAGAGATAACAAAACTCAAGTCACAGTATCTTTTTTACTTAGCCTCCGAAGTAATAAGTCTTCATGTTAACCATATTATATTCATCAGAGGTAAATTATTTAGTGTACTCACACTTGAGTAAAAGAAAATTAATCTTCACCAGAGAATAGTTGCAAAGAATTTGTGGACATACTGTAAAAACCACCATAAAAGAGTTTTAATTTTACTATCTATTCTGTGGTTATAAGTACAGTCACATGTAAAGAATAGCTGTTCTGTAAAAAAAATATTTGAGCTTTTAAAGTTAAGGTGAAAAGGATCAGATTGGCATCTGAACTAAATAAGCCTTGGGATTCCTAGGAGACATGCTGTATCCAAGTATTGGCAGTCATGCAGAGAAGCTATATTCCAGGAACATAAGTTGTTTAGGAGTCTAGCTGGTGAGACAAAAAGGCATTAGAGGCTCAGTGGCATGGTACTTGCCTTGCATATGCAAGGCCCTTAGTTCAGTCCCCAACACTGCACAAGACAAAAACAAAAAACAAAAACAAACAAAAAACCCAAAGCACTAGATAGAATAGGAGTAGATATAGAGGTAAGTATAAGAAATATTTTAAACAAGACTGTTTGCCTTAAATAAAGCTAAGCCTTTTTATTCTCTAACCTGTGGGAAATAGCCGACTTAATCCCAGTGTCATTGGTAATTTGAATTAAATCCAAGTGTAAAGGAGAGTTCTGTGTATGGGTACTTGATAAACTTTGTGGTTGCCATAGTTTAATTATTAGTATGCCTATTGATTTTCTTTCTCTGCCTGCTTCCGTGAGATTGTATAATAGACTTAGCTGTTTGTGTTGTTGTTGTTTTTGGTTTTGTTTGGTAAGATTGACTTTTACAAAGGTGGTATAACAGAAGAGTCAAATGGATTCCTGATGGAGTTTACTACTGGGTCTGAGAGAATGAGAAAGCTAAAATGTATGATTTGGGTATTTTGTAGTTATGTTTTATAATTGTGTTTTGGTTTTGGAGAGGGATTGTTTTGTTTTCTTTTTAAAAAAAATTTTTTTTTAGTTTTGGGTGGACGGAATACCTTTATTTTTTATGTATTCGAATGTGGTGCTGAGGATCCAACCCAGCGCCTCACACGCACTAGGTGTGTGTGCTCTACCGCTGAGCCACAACCCCAGTCCCTGTTTTGATTTCTTTGGGGAGTTTTTTTTTTCCTTTGTTATCATTTGTTTTTATTTGAATAGCCCTGTAGAAAATAAAGTATATAACCCTATATCTCACAGAGACAAAATTCTATATTAAAGAGCAAGATTCTATCAAGTGTATGAAGCACTGATTTACAGAGAAATTTTTAAATATCTAATAAAGTTGAAGATGTACATTCCTATTCACCTGTTAATTTAACTAATAATTATAAACTCATTGTCTTACAGATGTTGACCACTTCCTTCAGTGGGTATATAGTTGTTTCAAGAGAGAATATTTATTGCCTTACAGTAATATTATCTTAGTCAGATTCCCATCACTGTGACAAATATCTGAGATAAACAATTTAAAAGGAGGAAAGGTTTATTTTGGCTTACAGTTTCAGAGGTTTCAGTCTATGATCACTTGACCCTGTTGCCTTTGGACCTGTGGTGAGGTAGTACTTAATTATCGGGAGCCACAGGGTAGAAGAAACTGCTCACCTAATGGCAGCCAAGTAGCGAAAAAAATGTGGAAGGGCCCAGGGTCCCAATACTCCCTTCAAGAGCATGTTCCCTATGACCTTCCACTAGACCCCACGTCTTAAAAATTCCCCACTTCACAATAATGTCTCAGACTGGCAGCCAAGCCTTGAGCATTTTGTCCTACGGGGGGACATTTTAAGATGTAAACCATTACAAACATGTAAAGCATTGTGGTACTTTCTTTCCTATATATTTTTATGTATTTGTTATAGCTCATTAAATTTATTTGATAATGTACTAATGGATAATGATATACTGTTTGAAAAGCTCTTCATGAATTTGCACAAGAAGATATGTCCATCGATGCTCATGGAGTCATTGTTAATAAAAGCAAAAACTTGGAAACAACCTAAATGCCTATAAGTGAGAGATGTATAAATAATTTGTAATGTATTCATAGGAACACTGAGTACCAGTTAAAATGAGTTGATATGTATAAATTGTAAGACTTGAAAAAGCTGGTTGGAGAAAAATATCTATAGGATATTTATGTGACATTTCAAAATATGTGAAGCAATGTAGATGAAATTAAAACAAAAATATAGATAGGAATGATATTCACTAAATCAAGAATAGTTATTTACTCTTATGTAGGGAGTTTCATTAGTAAGAAATATTTAGAAAGTTTTACCTGTAATATTTGTTTTTTTGTTGAGCAGTAGATACATAGTTATTATATTGTTTCTATACCTTTTTATGTCTAAAATTTTTTGGTTTAAGAAAAAAGCAATTTTCTTGAGCCTTTCATGTTTCAGAGTAGAATAGGTGCATCATCTCATATTTGTGGTAAAGTCATTATTGGGGAGCTACTGGGGATTGAACCCAGGTACACTTTTACACTAAGTCACATCTCCAGCCCTTTTTATGTTTTAGTTTGAGAAAGTATCACTAAATTGCTTGGAGCCTCACTGAGTTTCTGAGGGTGGACTAAAATTTGTAATCCTCTTGCTTCAGCTTCCCAAGATATTGGATTACACATGTGTTCCACCACTCCTGACTAATGCTACTTTTTGTACTGCATTGTCTTCTGGAGTCTAGATGGATAAGACTTAGATATTTGAGAGATTATAATGGCTTACATTTATAGAAAATTTATTAGGAGTATTTTACTTATGATTTCATTCTTTAATAACACTCTGTTAGGTTTTATTATTATCACTATTTTATAGGTAAGAATACCTAAGAAAGTGGTTTTATAGGTAAGGAAACCTAAGAAAGTAACTTGTCTAAGGTCACACAACTAGTAAATAGCAGAATCAGAATTTGAACTCAGAATGTTTTGCTCCAGAACCTGTGCTGTTTATCCACTATACTACAGAACCTCTCCATGAGAAATAGATATTATCAAAGATGTAGAGAAACTGGAGCTGGGACTATAACCCAGTGGCAGAGCTCTTGCCTGGCATGTATGTGACACTGGATTGGATCCTTAGTACCACATAAAAATAAATAAAATAGGGCTGGGACTGTGGCTCAGCGGTAGAACGCTCGCCTAGCACGAGTGGGACCCCGGTTCAATCCTCAGCACCACATAATAGAGGCATTGTGTTATATCCATCTACACTTAAAAAAATAAATATTTTAAAAATCCATTTAATAAATAAATAAAATAAAGGCATACTGTCCATCTACAACTACAAAAAAGTTTAGGGACACTAAAATTTGAGGGTGGTAGTATGGTTTGGGAAGAGAAAATTTCCCCCATTTTTATTCTGAGGCAAGAGAATGCTCTAGAAGGAACTGGAATTTATGAGCGAGGAATGAAATATTAGAATTCTACCATTCATTTAATTACAAAAGAGAAACAAATGTTCTTAATTTTCCATTAAAATGACAGATTATTGCCTTGTATAAATTAGATAATTAAATTATTTTATAATTATTTGCATGTGGTAAATTAGAAACCTTGAAGATTGATTTACAGAAGAAAATTAGGATTCACCATATTATCCTCAGTTTTTTTTTAAAAAAAGCTAGAGCTATAACCTGGTGAACAATGAAGTAAAAGTGTTAGCATTGTATTTGTTCATGATTCATAGATCTTAAAGTAGGAAAGTCATCCCAGAAGTATTAAGTGCTTACAGTGAGGTGAAGAGCCATCTGGGCAGTGAGCCAGAATCCTGACATTTGGAGTTGTTCTTCTACGACTTCATAATATATTCACCAAGATTGGTCTCATTTTAACAAAAGTAGATTATTATTTCCCATTCCTCAGCCTAAAAAACAAATTAACTAAAGATGAAAGACCAGAGCTGAGGATATAGCTCATTTAGTAGAGTGCTTAACTCACATTTAAGGCCCTGGGTTCAATCCCCAGCAACATCAAAAATAAATAAATAAATAAAAGATGAAAGACCCATGATTTGAAGGAAGAGATAAACTTCATTCTACACATGTGTAGGATAATTATACAATGTGTAGTTTAACTTACAATAAATTACTTCATGATTTAGATTTTGTAGACTGTTGCATATTTTCAAATAATTTTGGCTTTTACATCATTTTCCCATTGATATATAACTAATTTATTTCTTGGTCATGAAAATTTTCTTTTAGTTCGTTAGACATGTGGTAGGTTATAAAGATTAACAATTCTTTAGAGAAACACTTTTTGACCTATACATTATTCTGTACTTGGATGTTGACACTTTGGTTTTCTTAGGAGATTTAACATGTTTGTTGGCTCTATATTTATAATTGTGAGGTTCTCGAAAGTTCTAAACATCATTACCCATCCCAATGAAAACAGAACACTTAGACCAAAATAAGGTGTCTTCATATTTCACAGAAACTATATTTTTTAAAAAAACAAGATATTTTAGTTGGAGGGCTTTGAGAGCTCAGATACAAATACAGTGTTAGAAATTATATTTGCTGCTTGTTGAAAGTGACTAAAAATACATGTCAGCTTTGGATATTAATTAGAGATTTCTTTTTTTTTTTTTTTAATTTTCTGCTCTAGAGATGCTATTGCTGAGATTAGAGCTATTTGTATTGAAGAGATTGGAGTATGGATGAAAATGTATAGTGATGCCTTTCTCAATGACAGTTACCTGAAATATGTTGGCTGGACTCTTCATGACAGGGTAAGTAATATCTTCTAAGTTTTGGAATAGATGCTTGTATCAGTACTAGCATGCTAGGAATCAAAATTGCAATAGTTGATTTTTTTAAAGTTGTAGTAATGGGGCTGGGGTTGTGGCTTAGCGGTAGAGCTCTTGCCTAGCATGGGTGAGGCCCTGGGTTTGATCCTCAACACCACATAAAATAAAGGTATTGTGTCCAACTACAACTAAAAAATAAAAAAAAATTTTAAAAAAATAGTTGTAGTAATATTAAATTTAAAATGATTCAACATAGTAACTGTTTATTTGAAGACCATGATTTCACTTTGAGTCATTGGCCCTTATATAAAAGAGTTTGTCTTATTTAGATGCAATGCTATCTTAAATCAAAATGACCTGTTATATCTGAATTTACAAGAGAATGCATATCATATCCCAAGAAGATAATTAGCTCTTTTTCTTACTGGAATAAAAAAAATTCTTGTCTCTCTTAATATATAAAAACTAAATACCTTTATTATTTTTTTCCTTGTACCAGGAATGGAACCCAGGGTGCTTAACCTCTGAGCCACATCTCTATTCCCTTTTTTAATTTTTTTTTATTTTTAGACAGGGTATAACTAAGTTGCAGAGGCTTGATTTAAATTTGCCATCCTCTGGGGCTTGGGTTGTGGCTCAGCCTAGCACGTGCGAGGCGCTGGGTTCAATCCTCAGCACCACATAAAAATAAATAAATAAGAGCTGGTGGTATAGCTCAGTTGGTAGAGTGCTTGTCTACCATGCATAAGGCCCTGGGTTCAATCCCCAGCACCACACCAAAAATGAATGAATGAATGAATTTTTTTAAAAAAATTGTGATCCTCCTGCCTCAGCCTCACAGGTTGCTGGGAATAAAAGAGTGCATCACTGCCCCTGGCTAAAAACTAAGTAACATTCATGTTTTGAATTCTCCAGGGTTTTATCACAGTAGAGTGTTTTAAACAGACTTGTTGAAATCTAGAATACTTGGTCTAAAAATGTATTTCTACTTCTAATCTCTTAGAAAGGGTCTGACTTTAACATGAATCCCATATTATCAAGTCCTGAATAAGTAATCCTCAAAATAACCAAGGGTAAGAAGAAAAAGCTATTGAGATTTTTATTAAAAAAACAAACAACAACAACAACAACAACAAAAAACCCCCTGACATTCTATAGCTCAAACTGCTAGGTATTCATAAACATGAAGATCCACCCCATTCCTCCACCCCACCCCCCATTACTGGGAATTGTTTACCTAGGGCAATACCCATGGTAGAGAGCTCTACCCATGCTCTACTACTAACTTATCCTCTTTTTTTTTTTTTTACTTTGAGATAGGCTCTCTTTAAGACATCCAGTCTGACCTTGAACTTGAGATCCTCCTGCCTTAGCCTCTCAAGTAGCTGGGATTGTGAGCATGCACCACTGTGCCAAGCAGCAGCATAGAAATTTTATAACAATTTAAATCATTGTGTTAGCGTAATAGCTATCAGAAACCTTTTTTTTTAATATACCTTTATTTATTTTTATGTGGTGCTGAGGATCAAACCCATTACCTCACACATGCTAGGCAAGTGCTCTACCAATGAGCTACAGCCCCAGCCTAGAAGGCATTTTACTTTTTAAAATGCAATTATAAGGGGCTGGGGATGTGGCTCAAGCAGTAGGGCGCTTGCCTGGCATGTGTGCAGCCCGGGTTCGATCCTCAGCACCACATACAAACAAAGATGTTGTGTCCACCGAAAACTAAAAAAATAAATATTGAAATTCTTTCTCTCTCTCCCTCTCTCTTTAAAAAAAAAAATGCAATTATAGGGGCTGGGGTTGTTGCTCAGTGGTAAAAAGCTCATCTAGCACATGCGGGGCCCTGGGTTTCATCCTCAGCACCACATAAAAATAAATGAGTGGAATAAAGGTATTGTATTTACAACTAAAAAAATAAATATTTAAAATAAAATTCAATTATATTCTTAGATATTTATTTATTTATTCATTTATACTGGGATTGAACCTAGGGGCACTTCACCATTAAACTATATCCCTAGCCCTTTCTAATTATTTATTTATTTGTTTTAATTATACACACACACACATATTAGTTGTAGATGGACACATTACCTTTATTTTATATGTTTAATTTTACGTGGTGCTAGGGAACGACCCAGTGCTTTATGCATGCTAGGCAAGCTCTCTACCACTGAGCCACAACCCTGGTCCCATCTAATTTTTTATTTTGAGACAATATCTCACTAAGTTGCCTAGGCTGTCCTAGAACTAGTGATCCTCATGCTTTAGCCTCCGCAGTAGCTGGGATTACAATCATGCATCTCCCATGCCTATCTTTTTTTAATTGATGATAAAAAGAGATTCTTACCTCTCCCTGTCCCCAGCTCATCATTTGAAGGGAAATCTAATTAGTATGTAGTGAGTTTTTTTCCCGAATATATATCTTCTGTAACTATTTTAACATCCTTTTCTTTGCAGTAATAAATCCCAAGCTAGATTCTGTTTGTTTTGTTTTGTGTTTACTCCTTATGTGGAATTGGAACCTTTGCATCTAAGTCCACCTCAAGTTAATCCAACTAGATTTTACTTCACTATGAGAATGTAGAATTATACAGTGCACACTCATCATACATACACACACTCCTATATTCAACAAGACAGTCTCTTTTGTAGGATTGGATTAAAGTTTTGCACTTTTATTCCCCACCACTACCATCCCAGTTCTTTCCTCGGTTCCCGCAGTAGAGTATTCTTCTGAATTTATGTGACGGTTATCAGTTTTAAAAGAACTTAATGTATGACCACAAAGTCTTGGGAAACCAAATTTTTGGTGTTTCTTACCATCAGTTTTTTTTGGTCTTGTTTTTGTACCAGGGAGTGAACTCGGGGTCACTCAGCCATTGAGCCACATCCTCAGCCCTTTTTTATTTAGAGACAAAATACAATAGCAGTAGTGAGTTTCACCTCACTGTTGCTGAGGCTGGCTTTGAACTCACAATCCTGCTGCATCAGCCTCCCTAGCTGCTGGGATTACAGGTGTGCACCGTCGCACCTGGCCTCTTACCATCAGTTAAAAAATTATTAAACTGCTTTTATAGAAATCCATTGTCTAGGTGAAGGAGGGGAGGTTGATTTCCCTTGTACATTGTTGATAAAAACATATGAATATTCAGTCAAATGATTTCTTAAATCTCTATCAGCCTCAATTATTTTATTTTTTAAAGATTGCAAGTATTAATAATCCCCTCTACATTTTTCTTTTATCATTCCCACTCTAATCTCTTTGCGTCTCTTTTTCTGAGAATGACAGTCATTGTCTTCCTGTTTCGTTCATCTGATTGAAACTGCACCCTCTTTAACCTGTAGCCTCTGTCTTCAGATTCATCTTATACCTCTTCCAAATGAGCTGATGAAACCTTTGTCTTGATTTTAGAACTTTGGAGGTTATAACCTCATCTGTTCTCCTGAATAAAACAAACTTTTTAAAATTGTAAGTTTTATGCTGTAAGTTGGTCAATAGAAAGAAAATCTCTAACAACTAAAGTAGTTGTTTCTGTAGGTTCTCTACCTAGCCATTTTATTTCTGCCTTTCATGGTGACGCAGAATGTGCCTAATTTTGAAATTATATTAATAATTTATGTATTTTAGACTAAATATCTTAAAATCTTTGAGGATTTATGCTCATGATTCTAATTGCCTTGCTCTTATAGTTTATCTGTATTGTTCTGTACTACTTTTGCTTTTACCATGCCTGTTACTCCATTTTCGGTTGCTACATATGAGTCAGGATAATTTAAAAAGAAAGGGGTATTTTGACTCACAGTTTAAGAAGTCTAAGAGCATGACCTTGGCATCTGCATGGCTTCTGGTAAGGGCTTCACAGCAGTTGGTTTGTAAAGAAGAGGAAAAGCAAGTAAAATTCCCACAATAGCTAACCCATTTCTGCCAGAGAAACATTCATCCACTTATAAAGGCAGACCTTCTCACCACCTTTCAAACTCTCACATTAGAGACCAAGCTTCCTCCTGAGTTTTCAGCAGGAAAAAACTATGCCCAAACCATAGCACCTGTGTGTACATTTATTTTTATACCTCTTAGTATATGCTAATCCCCATATCAGAATCTTTGTAGTGTTTAACAATCTATATTTCTTTAACCCACCTCATTTCTTCTCTTTCTTTTGACTCATCCTGAATCCTGTTTCTCATAAGTTGCCAAAACTGTCCCTCTCAAGGGAATCTTCTGTCTACCCCTGTACTCCTGCCACATACTAACACATACCTTTTTGGACAGTCCACTTGAATTTAGTTCTTCTTAACTCTTTCACAGTATTTCCATTTAAATATTCTCCTGGGAGCATAAATTATTGTCCCTTAAAGATATAACTCATTACGAACCCACGTTTACCGTTATTTATGCAATATTGTTATACCACTTGATGTTTTTTACAGAAGTATTTTGCACAAATGTTAAAAAAGAATCTCTTTGAATAAAGAATCTCTGTTAATACCCAATTCTCTCCTCTAACAAATCATTTTATCCATGATGCTTTTATTTTCTTATATTTATGTAGTTATTAAAAAATATTTATTGAGCAGTTAATATGCATTAGATGCTGTGTTAAACAGCATTTATATTTGAATAAAATTTTCTTGTAATGGGAAAACAATAAAGCATTAAGTGTACTATAATAGAAATAACTGCAGAGCATAGTAGAGCACCAAAGTAGAGCACTTAACAAAAAAGCAATTGGGAATTTTCATTCCAGCAACAGGTTGTTTTCTAGTTTTCTGAAGTGCTTTCATGAATACCACTTTACCTTATTTAATTTTTAAGGTCCTGTGGTATAGGCAGGACACATTATAGGTGAAGAAACGAGACTTGGGAGGAGAGATGGTTGCTTGCGAATTTTGCTGGACAGGTGAAAATGAAACTCAATTCATGTCCTTACTATAGTAAGGTATCAAAAGAATTGTTGAGCAGCTAATATGCACTAGGTGCTGTATTAAACAGCATTCATATTTGCAGATTTTATTTTATTTTTTAATCTGTGGGGTTTTTGGAGAGGATATTGGGGAATGAACACAGGAGTGCTTTATCACTGAACTATATCCCTTACCCTTTTTATTTTTGGAGACAAGGTCTCGTTAAGTTTTTTAGGGCCTTGCTAAATTGCTGAGGCTGGCCTTGAACCTGTGGTCCTCCTGTCTCAGTCTCCCAGGTCACTGGGATTACTGACATGCACCACATGCCCAGCTTATAATTTTTACTGTGTGAACTTGGATGTATTAATTTCATTTTTCTTGGCATTGATGTCAAGTCTATGGTTAGGGAAAAGTCAGTCATGCTATCTTACATCTGAGGTTGTGACTGTACATTGAGACAACTGTCTTCAGCCTTTTACTCATTCATTGTTGATCTTTTTTCATTATATATGTTATATAATACTTTCATCATTGACTTTCCACTTATCTTCCCTCCCGGAAGACCATATCCTTTGAGCTAGTTCTGTAAATCCCCAATTGTTACGCTTGAACCTTGCTACTCTTTTCAATACTGTGTTCTGCCCCAGTTCATTTTTTGTTGCTATAACCATACTCGATTCTGGGTAGTTTATTTTAAAAAGTGGGTTTATTCAGCACATATATGGGGGGCTCAAAGTCCAAGATCAAGCAGCACCATCTAGTCAGCCCCTGGTGAGGACCTTCTTGTTACAACATGGCAAATGATATCGCATAGTAGAAGTGGGTGTGAGAGAGTTTGCAAGGTAAAAGAAAAAGGAGGACAGGGAGGAGCCAGGCTCTCTATTACAACCCAGCCTCTTAGGAACTAATCCACTCCTACCAGACCAGCATTAGTGCCTTCACAAGGGTGGACCCTATTCACTTAACCTCCCACCAGTCTCCACTTCTTACCTGTTTAACCACCTTTTAATACCATTACTTGGGGAACTGGGGACCAAACTCCTAGCAAATGAAGTTTTGGGAAAGAAAATATATCCAAATCATAGTATGTTCCTCTTGCATTGAATGATTACGTGATACTGCCTTATCTGCTATTTTGTGATCTTATCTATGAAGAGATTTAACCTTAACCTAAGTGGAAATTTCTGTAGATCATGATGAGGGCTGCTAGCATTGTCCTTAAGATACCTGCCAAAATTTAAACTTCCACAGTCTTTCAATAAAGGGATGGATAGGGAGGAGTCATGCCTCCTCTACCAAGGGGTATGAGTCATTTTTAGGCTCACAGATTCAGAAGAAACTAGGAATTAAAGGTCCTCACCTACATCCACCCAGATATTTTTTAGACCCCACTTCTTTCCTATTGTAGTTCTGATTTTGTCATAGGAAAATTGATTAAATTTGAAGAAAAAAAAGCAACACTAGCCTTGAACTGGCAATTTAATGGCCTGATCTTATTATTTTTTCTCTTTAAGATCATAGTACAATATAGCAGCAAATACTTAGTTCCACAGTCCTTATAGTTAACTGTTATTCACCCTGCTTCCTCAAATGTCAGAATGGTGTACAAGTTAATAGTGCACATTCTTTTTTCACCTACAGGTAAAAACCCTAGCAAAATACAATACTGTTCTGTGTCAGGAATTGTCAGTACTTATCACCATTGGATTCTTCCTCATAACAATCCAGTCTTCAAGTAATCCAACCTCAGAATCTCATCAAAAAAGTTAGGTCACATTCCCTAGAAGCCAAACCTGAGGAATTATTGTGCTAACAGTATAGTTGTGTGTCTTAACAATGTGGATATGTTCTGAAAGATGTGTTACCTGGCCATTTTTTCAGTGAATAAACACAATAACTGCATGTGACTAATCAAAAGATTTTGTAAAGCTGCTGTGAGCTAAACATAGTATATTATTTTATAATAAACTTTTTGCCTATAAGCAGATATATACACTAAAATAATGATAAAACATATAGCAGATGCATAAGCTAGTAAGTCATGTACTATTATTGTCAAATATTATATACTGTGCATAATTGTATATGCATAGTAGGTTTGTTTACACCTGCATCAACACAAACACATGAGTAATAAGTTGTGCCATGATGTTATGATGACTACAGTGTCCCTAGATGCTAGGAATTTCTCAATTCCATTGTATCTTCTGGGATCACCTTTGTATATGTAGTCCCTGATTGAGCAAAACATTGTTTTGTAGCACATGATTAGGTTTGTACTCAGGAGTATCCTATTGGAAAATATGATAAAGCAGGAAACAGCCTAACAGGTGGTTTCAGAATAAGTCCAGACTCTGCACAATCTCACAACGAACTCTAGAGAATAAATTACATCTCAAAGTTTGTCCTGCCAGAGTTAAGACAGTTAGGCTGTTTTACCATTATGTCTTTCTACTCTGGTTATGGGCATTAGTCTGGGAAAGGTGAGAGTGGAGTGGAGTGAATAGGAGAGGAAAGGTGAAACATAACCTCTTAGGAATTTCTGTGCCAGGTGGGTCTTTTCAACCATGGTGGTTTCTTCAGAGAAAGGTATGTATAGGAACCATTAGCAGTTGACATAGGCTGAAGAATTAACAAGTAAAGGGAGTTTGGGTGGAGTGTTAATTGCACCTGGTATAAACACTTCAGATTTCTCCTACATGCTATAACTAACCTTAACAGATAATATCACTTCATTCACTGCTGTGCTATAAGTAGTTGAATTAGCTTGCAATTAGCTTGCACTTCTCCATGAATGGGTTCAATGATAGTTCGTTAATAGTTCAGTATCATCTATGGAAGGTGTATTTATGTTATGGATCTTTGCATGTGTAACAAAGTGGGCCCTGTTCCCCAGAATGAGTTACTAAATCTTTTACCAGCATACCCCTGTACTTAGACGTGTGTGTGTGCGCGCTCGCGCGTGTGCGTGTGCTTTTGGGATTTTGTTTTGTTTTGTTTTGTTTTATTTTGTTTTTGGAGGGGCAACTGGCATTGAACTCAGAAGCACTCAACCACTGAGCCACTTCCCCAGCCCTAATTTGTATTTTATTTAGCAGCAAGGTCTCATTGAGTTGCTTATTGCCTTGCTTTTGTATATGTAGTCCCTGATTGAGAGATGTGGGATGTGGCTCAGTGGTTGAGCGTTCAATCCCCCGTACCAAAAAAAAAAAAAAAAAAAAAATTAATCTCTTGAATCCTTTGAGAGTGTTGACTAAATTTCTAGATGATGCCATACACATTCTGTTTACACTGTGATTGCCAACAACCTTTACTCTTAATTAATGACTTTATATTAAAGATATTCTTCTAGTAACTCGCACCCCCAGGACTCTACACTGTGTCATTTTCCTAGTGTTTTGAACATTCTGCTGTTTATCTGTTTCCTTACTACTCTCCTTGGAATTTAAAAGGCATCCAGTAAATATTTGTTGCATGAATAAATGATAACTTTAATATGAAATTAAGTTTTGCCACAGGATTATTCTATAATTACATATAGAACAAATGAGCATTCCCTTCTCTAATTATGAGCATAAGTTAAAAATTCTAAGTATCACCGAATAATATGAGAGATACTCATTATATGGTCAGAGTTGATAAATGTTTGACACAGTTATATTCACAAGAAACTAAGGGATTTTCAATGTATTTTTAAATAAATCTAAATTCAGCACAGACTGTGCAGTTGCTCAGTTTTGTCTGTATTGATTTATAATATGATGTAAGTTGAATGATTAAACTGAAATTATTTTTATTCTTCATAAAGACATCAGTATTTTTATTATAATCTTTGTGGCATGGAATTAATGCTGCTTTTGTGTTTTTATTTGTATCTCTGAAGCAAGGGGAAGTCAGACTGAAGTGTTTGAAAGCTCTACAGAGTCTATATACCAATAGAGAATTATTTCCCAAACTGGAGCTATTCACTAACCGATTCAAGGTAAGCATTAAGAACAGTGAGCTTATTATTTTCATAGTTCCTACATTATTTCTCATTATAACCTTGTACTTATAGCTAGTTTATCAAATGACATTACTGTAATAAGTGTTTAATTCCTGTTCTTTATTACATATTCTTTAAATAAACCTGCCTGAAATAAATGAGTATCTACTTTACCACAAATACACACAAGAGTTCTTGTTTCCTTAAAAATGTCTTTCTTGTTTAAAATTATTTCTTTATATATCTTCTTTAATGAATGTATTAATTTTGTAACTAAAGGTTTCCCTGTCACAGTGTTCTGGGAATGCCAGTTGATCAAAAAGATTTTAAATTACAAACATTCTAGCATCTCCTTTGTGAGAGTAGAACTATGAGAATATGATTTCAAGAATAAAGTTTTGCATTTAACCTATCATTAGTGTGGCACATATGCCTCAGAATACATAATCTTAAGTCTTTCTCAGCTTTTTTATATTTATGGTTTATTTTTTTATAACTATTTTTTTAGGATCGCATTGTATCAATGACACTTGACAAAGAATATGATGTTGCTGTGGAAGCTATTCGATTGGTTACTCTAATACTTCAGTGAGTTTATTTTTTAATATTTTGATATTTTAATGGCCTTTTCTCTGCATTATTGATGTCCTTTTCTATATAAAGCCCTTAAATATATTTATCATTTAGGTTCTACTTTTAATACCTTAAGGTTTTGTTCAAAACAAAGTATTCTTATTTTGATTGTGTGTGGATTTGTTTTGTTTTTGTTTTTCATTTTGACTGTTGTCTCTTTCCTCCATATTAAAGTTCTTTCATACAATCTAGAAAAAATACCAATGAAATATTTTCCTCTTTAAACAAAAACAGAGAAAGAAGTCTTTAAAAGGAAGGTCTCTCAAAAAGGATAGGTTTTTCAAATAGGCTTTTTGGAATGTATATAAAACCAAAAGATAGGAAATAAAGCAGGGGTAATTGTTTTATTTACAAAATAATCAAAAATAGATTTTAAAATAGCAATTTTAAGAAAGCTATTTAAGAAAAATAGCTTTTTTGTTACAAGTTTGACTATAAAAGTAGAATCTGTAAGAGAATGTGATTTCTAGAAAAATTGTTACACATTCTTCTCTACATACTTTATAATGACACACCTATCATGAACTAAATAGCTATACAGGGGTCTACTGATGCTTGAGTTCTTTATACCTTTTTGCCTTTACACCATGCTTTTTATTATTTTGGCTTTATAATATATTTTAAAATCCAGCCTCTTCTCTTATTGGTAGATTCTCTGGTCTATTTAAAATCCTTTTTTCTATGATAAGAATTTTTAAAATATACTTGTCAGTTGCTTCAAAATTTTGGTTAGTATTTTAAATATTAGAACTTCATGGAACTTTAGGAGAAAATGGAAGTTTTTATTATGTCATATCATTTATTCATGAAAAGATGCATTTCTCTGTTGAGATATCATTAGGTCTTATACATAGAGCTCAATTTTCCATGGTGATCTTCTGTGTTATTTAGTATATGTTAATTCTTAAAAACTTTATAGTTTCATTGCTATATAATTAGTATTTAGTATTTTCTACTTCTTGTTTTGGGGGGTTTCTTGTGTTTTGAGGCAGGGTCTCACTAAGTTGCTTAGGGCCTCACTAATTGGTTGAATCTGGCCTCAAACTTGCTATCCTCCTACCTCTGCCTCCTGAGTTGCTTGGATTATAGGCCACCATGCCTAGCTTCTACTTGGTTGTTGCTGAGGTATAGAAACCTTCAATTTTTATGTTAGTTTTATAGGTATACCGGATTAGAACTCTCATTTCTTCTGATGTTTTGTTCATTCTATTTACTTGTACTATGTAAGTTACATTATTTGCAAACAATTTCACTTCCTAACCTTACAAGTTTTCATCTCTTGTCAAATTGCATAACCAGTTCCTTTATTACTATTAACAGTGTCACTGATAGAAGACAGTTTTGTTCTTGTTCTGGGGAGGCAATTAAAGTTTTTAGTTTCTGTGATTTCTGTGGTATCTTTTGGTCTATGATAAAATTTTCCCTTTGTATATGAGTTTCCTGAGATTTTCCTTTTATCCACTAATGAACCTGAATTAAATTAATAAATTTGTCTAGTGGTAAGCACCCCTTGCATTTCTAGAATAAATTCTATTTGAACATGATACAGTTCTGTTTTGTTTAAATACAGTATTATATACACATCTGTGATCATTAATAAATTTGACATTTTAGAATTAAATTTATTTTTTAAGCACATGCATAAAAACAAAAATTATAAGGGGCTAAAGATATGACTCAATTATAACTCAATTATCTACTCAATGGTAGAATGTTTGCCTAACACATGAAAGGCCTTGGGTTTGATCCCCATCACCACAGAAAAGAGTATAAATAAATGTAAATAAAATTGTACATAGTAATGGGGTAGCATGATATTTTGGTACATGTGTAATGTTGAAATTAGGTTAAATATGTGGATCTCCTCAAACATTTATCATTTCTTTGTGGTAGAAACTTTGAAAATCCTTTCCTCTTTTTGAAGTAAATATATACATTATCCTTATCTATAGTCATCCTGCTGTCCCATATTAAACTTGAACATCTGTGTAACTAACCCAGTAGCCATTTATTGGGGTCTCTTCACCCTTCTCTTTCTCTTAATCTCCCCAGCCGCTCCTAAATACCATTCTGCCCTCAACTTCTACATCAGTTTTTTGTTTTTTTTTTTACATTCCACATATATGCCTGGCTTATTTCACCTAACTCTAGTTCTATCATCCTTTTTCATGGCTGAATTGTTTCCTTTTTGTATATGTATCACCTTTTCTTTCTCCATTTATTAGTTGATAGATACTTTGATTGCTTCCATTTCTTGGCTATTGTGAGTAGTGCTGCAGTGAACCTGAGTATAGACGTCTCTTCCATGTTGGGATTTTATTTCCTTAGAATATATACTCAGTAGGGGGTAGATATATGATCTGTATTTGTAGATCATATGGTAGTTCTGTTTTTAATTTTTTTAAGTTGTACTGGACCAAATATCTTTATTTTATTTATTTATTTATTTTTATGTGGTACTGAGGATTGAACCTAGTGCCCTACCAGTGCCAAGCAAGCTCTCTACCACTGAGCTACAACCCCAGCTCTGTTTTTAATTTTTTGAAGGAATATACATACTGTTTTCTACAAGGACTGAACTAATTTACATTCCCACTAACAGTGTGAGTTTCCTTAACTCTTACCAACACTTGATATCTTTAGTCTTTTTGATAGTAGCCATCTTACTAGGATGAGTTGACAACCTTTTGTTGTTGTTGTGGTGGTGGTGGTGGTGGTGGTGGTGTTGGTGTTTTGCACTACTGGTGATTGAACCCAGGGATGTTTTACCTCTGAGCCACATCCCTGGGGTTTTTTTTATTTTTCATTTTGAGACAGGGTCTTTCTAAATTGCTGAGACTGGCCTCAAGCTTCTGATCTTCCTGTCTCACCCTCCCAAGTTGCTAGGACTATAGCCCAGTTTTAATCAGATTGGATGTTTACTGTTGGAGTTTTTGAAGTTCATTGTAAGTTCTGGATGTTAACCTCTTGTCAGGTATATAGTTTGGAAATACTTCCTCCCATTCTATATGTTGTACATCTCTTTACTGTACCTTTGCTGTACAAACACTTAGTAGTTTAATGTAATACCATTTTAGCTTTTATTTCCTGTACTTTTCTGCTCTTGTTTCCTCTGCTCTTAGGGTCTTCTCCAGAATATTCCTTGGCCTTTCCAATATCCCTCAAGCACTTCCCCTGTTTTGTTTTATTGATTTCATGTCTTACAAGTCTTTAGTCCATGTACAGTCGATTTTTTTAATTTTATTTATTTTATTCATTTTAGTTATTGATGGACCTTTATTTTTTATTTATATGTGGTGCTGAGAATGAAATCCAGTGCTTCACATATTTGAGGCAAGCACTCTGCCACTGAGCCACAACCCCAGCTCCTACAGTTGATTTTTGAAATGGGTGAGAAATGGGGGGTCTCATTTTATTCTGTGTGTGGATATCCAATTTTCCTAGTACCATTTACTGAAAATACCATCTCTTCTCCCATGTGTATTCTTTGGATCTTTGGTGAAAGTTAGTTGACTATAGATGCTTGTGTTTACTTCTAGTCTATTTTGTTCCATTGGTCTATGTCTCT
Organism: Marmota marmota marmota; assembly: GCF_001458135.2. Classification (NCBI taxonomy): domain Eukaryota; kingdom Metazoa; phylum Chordata; class Mammalia; order Rodentia; family Sciuridae; genus Marmota; species Marmota marmota. The sequence continues at coordinate 27,141,803 of NW_026000240.1, forward strand.
TTTTTACCAGTCCTGTGTTGTTTTGATTACTACAGCTTTATAATTTATTTTGAAGTCAGGTAATATATATCTCCTGCTTTGTTCTTTTTATTGAAGATTGCTTTGGATATTGGTGGTATTTTGTGAACCCATACAAATTTTAGTGCTATTTTTCTAGTTCTGTTGAGAATGTCATTGGTACTTTGATAGGGATTGCACTGAATCTTTTGATCACTTTGGGCGGTATAGACATTTTAAAAACACTAATCCTTTCAACCCATGAACCAGGGGATCTCTTTTCATTTACATGTGCCCTCTTCAGTTTCTTTCACTGGCATTTTATAGATTGCATTGTAGAAATCTTTTACCTTTTTGTTAAACTTATCCTTTTGTATTTTACTATTTTTTGTAAGTATTATAAATGGGATTACTGTGTTGATTCCTATTTCAGATAATTTGCTGTTGGTGTATAGCAGTGCTGCTGAAGGTTTTTTTGTTTTGTTTTGTTTTGTTTTTAAATGATGATTTTGTATCCTGCAACTTTGCTGAGTTAATTTATTAGTTGTAATTGTTTTCTTCCAGCAGAGTGTTTGGGTTTTGTTGTTGATTTTATGTATAAGAGGAGGTTAGTCATTGGTAAAGCATTTGCCTAAGATCATGTCATCTGCAAACAGTGACAATTTGATGATGACTTTTTCATTTTGGATGCCCTTTATTTCTTTCTCTTGCCTAATTGCTCTGGCTAGAGTTTTGTTTTGTTTTTTAATTTTATTTTTTAAATTTCTTCTAATTAGTTATGCATGACAGTAGAATAGATTTTGACACATTGTACACAATGTGGCACAACTTCTTCCTTTGGCTGAACATGGTATAGAATCACACTGGTAGTGTAATCATACATGTATAGGGTAGTAATGTCCGTTTCATTCCACCATCCTTCACATAACCACACCCTCTCCTCTCACTCCCCTCTGCACAGTCAAAATTTACTTCATTCTTCCATAACCCCCACCTCCATTATGGATTAGCATCCACTTATCAAAGAAAACATTCAGTCTTTGCTGTTTCGGGTTTGGCTTATTTCACATAACATGATGTTCTCCAACTCCATCCGTTCACCTGCAAATGCCATAATTTCATTTTCCTTTAGGGATGAGTAGTATTCCATTGTGTATATATATATACACCACATTTTCTTTGTCCATTCATCTGATGAAGGGCGTCTAGGTTGGTTCCGTAGTTGAGCTATTGTGAATTGAGCTCCTATAACTACTTTACCACATCCTCAGCTTTTTTCACTTTTTATTTTGAGACAGGATCTTGCTAAGTTGCTTAAGTCCTTGCTAAATTGCTGAGGCTTATCTCTAACTTGTGATTCTCCTCCCTCAGCATCCTGAATTGATGGGATTACATGCATGCACCACCACACCCTGCTTTAAGCTATTGTGCTAATTGTTTTATCACCATAATGAAATTGTGCAGAGAATGACCTGTACAAAACACAATAAATTGTTCAAAGATTAGTCTGTTCCCTTTGCAAGGACTGAATAATTCAGTATTTGGTATTCAAAATTTAGTCTTCAGTCTTCATTTTTGGATGAATCATTGGGTATGTGTCACAATCTATGCTTTTAACCAGATTTTAATAGAAAAATGGCGTTTTGACCCAGTTGGAAGTTGAAAAAATGTTTGGTTTCATGTATCACATAATACAAAATTGCTCCCCACGAAATAATACCAGGTGGAGTTATATATCTTGTCAAACTCCTTGATATGGGTTGAAGTATTCTTTTCCATGTTTCTTCAACGCCTCAATAGTGTACTCCATTAGATCCGGTTGTATCTTTCCTGTATGTCCATTATTTTTGGTTACTGCCTTGCCATACATAGTTACTTTGGAGCAGGATCTGGCTGACTGAAATAGGAGAGGTAATGGCATGGTTTGGGATCAGAGGGAACTGCCATTATTACTGAAACCATGGCACATCTCTGTTTTCCAGTTTTATTATAGAGAACTCAATAGTATATTTTTGTTTTCCACAACAACAAAAAAAAAGTTTAAAGCTTTCCTTTCTATTTTATTCTGTTATCTCAGAATATGTTCTGAATGTTCTGGTCAATTTTTTGTATTTTATTAATATGCTTAGAAACATTAGAGCTGAGGAGGTTAGTCAGTGGTAAAGCATTTGCCTAATATGCACAATGCCCTGAGTTTGATCCCTGGCACTACAAAATAAGTAAATAAAAACAATATATATATATACACATATTGCATATAATTGTATACATATTTATTTTGTTGAATTTATACATTGTTTCATTCATATTATTTCCTGTCTACTTTTTAAGGATAATGTATAAAAGTCTTATAATTGTTGCCTTACCTTTCCTCCTGAGTGTTGATCATACAATATTTTTCATAATCAATTATGAAGAGTTTTATTTCCCCTCTAAAATCTATTTTAAAGTATTTGGCCCTTAGGTTTTCTGGTGAATTTAACCAGCTATTGATACCTTTGCCCTGAATAATACAGTATCCTAACATTCTAACCACTCATATATTTCAGTGGTATTGTCTGGAATTTGAGATGAGATATGTATCATTAGACTGTATGTATATATATCTGACTGCCTGCCTTTTTTATTTAGTTTCAGTACTTGGTCATTTAGACAGCTCGTTTATTTTTTACTTTGATATTTCTTCTTCCTTTTTTTCCAGAAGAGTAATTATTTCAGTCTCCAAAGATTATCTAAATAAGTTAGATTTCTTCCTTCAAGGGTGTTTTCAAACCTTCTGAGACTTGTTTGCCTGGAAAAATTCTACTTTTCCCACAAATGTACAAGATTGAGTGGTTTTATAAGTGCGTAGATTCTATTCCCAGTAGTGTTGGTGGGGAATGAATGAATAAACTACTGGGTTAGAAATAAGTGAGAATAGAGTTGTAAAGAAAAATACAGAATTCGAGCTGGGGTTGTGGCTCAGTGGCAGAGTGCTTGCCTTGCACATGTGAGACACTGGGTTCAATCCTCGGCACCACGTAAAAAAATAAATGAACTAAAGACATTGTGTCCATATATAACTGCATGTTTATTAAGGGTGGAAAGAGCAGATAATGTCTTAATTTAAGTATGAAATTGTTAACACTATAGTTCTGTCAGATATTCTAAATGCATTGGCGACATTGGTGCTTTTGTGAATTCCTCATAGATCTCTACAACTCCTGGCATTTATGTTTTCTGTGTGGAAGTTGCTTGCCCTAAAGGTAGTTCTATTGGGTAGAGTCTTTTAAATCTATTCAGAAATGTTCCTTTTCAATATTCCATACATGGCCTAAAGGAAATCAAGACCATTCATGAATGGTTGAAGTACTATGCACTCCCTGGTATCCATACTCTCTTGTTTCTCCTACCGTGGACTGCTCCACAAACATTTTATCTTTAGAACTCTTTAATCCCTGCACCAGATACTAGTTTCTAAAATTTCTTATAATTTTAAAGGATATTCATAACGTTTTCATTGAAATTTTCTGAAACTTGGTGTTCTAGATTATCTTAGGGAAAGGTTTCAGAGTACCACAACACTCTGATATCTCTGTCTTTAAAGAAACCATATTAGTAACATATGGTGGAACCCCACCCACTGCTTGTAATCCCACCTATTTGTAATTGTACCTACTCCGGAAGCCTGAGGCAGTAATATCACAAATTCAAGGCCAGCCTAGGCAACTTAGCCAGACAGTGTCCCAAAATAAAATAGAAAGGCCTGAGGAAGTAGTGCAGTGGTAGTGCCCCAGGTTCAATTCCAGTAAATAAAGTTAGAAAATGAAGAAATTTTTTCTACCAATTATGTTGCTCAGTCTCCTAATTTCTAGTTACTTATTATTTTGTTGGATAATAAGCTAAGCATCCCAACCCAGCTTTCCTGTATCTGATAACACGTGCATGAAAAAATTAATTTGACCTTGTTTTACTTGATTTGTGAGATCTCTGCCATACTAAAACTTCCCAAAACTTCAGGTAAAGTTAAATATAACATCCTGTTACATTCCATCCATCTATTTGATACACATCGTTTTCCTTTCGTTTTTGAGCTTGGGTTCTTAAGATGTCATGTTAAATTGTTTTGTTTTGATATTAAACTGTTAATTTTCGAGGGTATTAGCTAGTGGACTAATGATATCTAACTTGGGAAACAACCCTAGCCTTACACCCCTCCTTATAATTTTTGGTATAAATTGGACATAGATAGAGACATTTGTGCTTTAGAGCAAAAAGCCTCTTGTTATAATCTAATGCTCTTCTTTGGTAGTCTTAAAATTGTGTCTTTCAATTATAATTTCATAACCCCAAGAATATGGAATGGATAGATAAAGAAAGTAAGTTCATGTACTAGCCAGTCTACTTATACTTACTGTTATTTCCCAGCAACTATTGACAGTTGTCTTGTTTGCTAACACTACTCTGTTTTTCTGGCTTATAATATTGGAACAGAGATTGTTGAGGGAAAAATGTTTCTAGGCTGACTACCATCCTTGATTTTTTTTTTTTTTTCCTGACCAGATCATTCTAATTTTACATGATAGATTCCTCAACATCCTAGTTCCTGAGGCATCTCCAGATGTGAATTTGGGGCATGAGCTCTAAACCCCTACATGTTGTCAAAAATGTGTACATTTTTTGTTTCCCATATAGTTGTTGTTAATCTTTAATTATATCAGACATTTTAAAACAGTCATAATATGGATATTCTTGGTGGGGGGAGTACTTAAAGACACATTATGACCAACTAAAAAATGATGCAGACTTTTTAAGAATGCCTGAATAGAAAGTTGAGAAAGGAATGGTTTTTCCTACAGAATCCATTTATTAAGAAGACCAAATAGTACTGTAAATATGGTGCTAAAATGTAATTTTAAAAATACAGTTCTGGAAAGAAGACTTATATAGCATAGTAATTTCTCTGAAACAAGGACAAAAATATTGCCAGAACATATCAACAAAAATCTTATGCACATTTAAAGAGCTTAATAGTCATTGTATAAGAATATGTGTGTGTGTAAGTATTATATATTTTATTTTCTCCCTGTTTTATCTATATATTCTGAACATTTTATAATGATTGTGTCTTTTATATAGTGAAACAGTACTTTCAAAGTAAGATAAGGCGGAAACTAAAATCAGTGTGCCTTCAACTTTTATGATGAACTTTCAAATTTTGAAATAACAGGAGAACTGAAAATATGTGCTTATTTTGGTTCAGCTATTAACTTTCTGAAATTTTCAGTGGAAGTGAAGAAGCCCTTTCCAATGAAGACTGTGAAAATGTTTACCACTTGGTTTATTCAGCACATCGCCCTGTTGCTGTGGCAGCGGGAGAGTTCCTTCACAAAAAGTGAGTTATTTTTCAAAACTTATGTATTTTGTTTTTTTGTTGTTTTAGAGTTAGTAGAAGAGAGTAGTAGTAATTGAACAGAGTATTAAAAAATGTGCATATCACCTTTCTCAGCTATCATAGCTTCATAAACTTTACACATTATAAATTATATTCCTGAGAATGGTATGTCTTTTGATATATCTATTTTTCCCTGATATGTGTAAAGATGATTCCCAGCTAGGTGGTGAAATTGGGAAAGTATATGAAGTTTATAAAAGCTCCCCAGGTAGGGCTGGGGATGTGGCTCAAGTGGTAGCGCGCTCACCTGGCATGCGTGAGGCCTGGGTTCTCGATCCTCAGCACTACAAAGAAAGATGTTGTGTCCGCCAATAACTAAAAAATAAATATTAAAATTCTCTCTCTCTCTCTCTCTCTCTCTCTCTCCCCCCCCACCTTAAAAAAAAAAAGCTCCCCAGGTAATGATATTTCATTTTACTAATTTTTTTTCTTTTAAAATTTTGAGTTCCAATCTTACCTTTTCAACATTTATAATTTAAATGTTCTGTAGTATCACCTTTAAAATGCCTCCCCACTTTTCATGTTTTTTTTTCCCCTGTTCTCTCCATAAAAAACGGTAAACTATAGTGATTATGAAAGTTATATTTAGAGTTAAAGTTTAAATTTTTTGAATTTTTTTAAAACTTGTTAAATTTATTTTGGCAAAACATCAAATTAATGAGAATTAATAAGCATAAATACTTATGAAATACATTTTTATTATGGTTTACTACTGTATGTTTTATAACAGTAGGATCATTTATTTTCATAATACAAACATATTGGTTATATGTGTACCTTTTGCTTTTTTTTTTTTAATTTTTTTTTTAGTTGCATTTGGACACAATACCTTTATTTTATTTATTTTTATGTGGTGCTGTAGATCAAACCCAGCATCCTGCACGTTTTAGGCAAGCGCTCTACCACCGAGCCACAACCCCAGCCCCTATTTTTTGCTTTTTTGATTGTGGATTTAACTTAGTGGCTTTGATTATTGGCAGGTGAACCTAAAAGTCCATTATGTACTAATTAGTGATTGTGCACGAATGTAAATCATACACTGGGCAGTTGTTGCACCTGGATGATTAACTTTGATAATGAGCAGATCTGTCTCTTCTTCAAGTATCTACATCACAGTGCCTCAAGAACAGATTTTTCTCTAAGTAGTTGTACTACTCAAAAGTGGGAAAAGTTGTTTCAATATGATTTTTTTTTCTGAAATAGAAACCAACTATAGTTTATCCTGGTAATAAAAGTGAAGAGGAAGAAAAATCAAAGTTTTGAGGCATGATTTTTTAAAAATTATATTGAACTGGTCACTCAGACATACATGTATGGCTAAGAAAATAATGCAATTTCCATATTTATCTTGAGATGTCATCTGTCACACATATCAAGGATGTATTGTAGCCTTAAATTCCATTGTTTTCATGATTGTTATAGTTGGTCTCTATTCCATATGTAACTTTTCAAATAGCTTTGTGTTAGAATTTGAAACTTCTGTAGCTTCAAAGAGAAAATAGAGTTTGGCTCTCTCTAGAAAAGAGAATATAATCTCTAGCATTTGAGTTAGAAAGAGCCTTGGATATATTTATTTTATCTGTATCATTTGAATAAGTTTGAGATATTTGCTAACATTTTTTATATTGGGACACTTTACCTAAAAATTTATTATTTGTTTGTGAAAATGAAGCCTATTCTTGTGCAAGTAAATGAAGACTTCCTTAATTAACTGATTTTTAAGCCCCTGCCCTGGAGCAATTCACATTTTAATAATTTTTAATTTTTTAATGATTTCTTTAAACATTCATTTACCATTTAATATAATTACCTTTTAAAATATTTTTTCTTTACTTTAACATTTTTTTAAATTAAAATCTTAACAATATATAGCAGCCCCAGAAATTCTAGGATTATGTCAAAAATACTTGAATCTGTGCTTGTGCACACAATATCTTAAAGTCTACAAGCCATGCACACAGTCTTAACCAGTCATCCAAATGATAGTAAGCTGAAATGGATATTTTAAAGTCATCCAAAAATCCACATTTTTTTTTTAGTTTAGAAGCCTAAGCTAACTTCTCAGTAATATATATATAATAAATGCATTATCCAAATTCGTATATTTTAGTTACCAAGGACCCTCAGAATTTTTATTTGCCACCCCTCTGAAAGCTACCCACAACACAAAACCATCTCTTTAACTATTGTGATAGCTGTATTCATATAGCTTCAAGATAAGGCTTATATGTCCCCCAGCCAAACAAAACACAAATTTTCTGTTGCAGTTTTCTACTTGGGATCTTTTTGTTTTCGTATCACGTGAAATTTTTCTTATTTTCTTCAGTTATTTACCTTTCATGTGAGAGGCAAACTTTGACTTCCATATGTAAACTAGCCCATGCTATTTGTCTCTCTCCATGTTCTTATTTTTTATAAAAGCTGAGATTCTTTTTATAAAAGAATCAGGGTTTTGTCTTTGGTCACTGCTATATCCTTTTTATCTAGAGCAATGACTGGGAATAAGGGACTTAAGGACCTTTAGCAGTCAAGTTTTATTAGAATAAGTCTACTTAACAAATGAAATTTTTCAGATAATTTCATAGTCATATTTTAGAAAGTTAGTCACTAAATGATACTTTTCTAACTGTAACATGAATGTCATTTTACTGAAAACATTTGGGTGAGCATTGTTAATTGGTAATAGGTTATAAGTAACAGGTAATGATTAAAAATATGAATTTTCATATTTTCTGGAACATTTGGTTAAATTCTATAATTATGTGATTGTGAAATCAATATCTAAGAAAATAAAACTAAATTACAGGACTAGGGACATAGTTCAGTGACAGAGTGCTTGCCTAACACAGAGACGGCCCTGGGTTCAATCCCTAGCACCACTAAAGACAAAATCAACCTATAAAATTATGTACTCTAGTATTAATCATATAGGATATTATCAGTGCTTATATTTTTCATTAATATTTGAGCATCGATTATTCAGTAAAAAATTTCCTTGTACTTTTCTTTTTTTAACCACAAGTATCATTTTTGTGTGTGTGTGGGTGGTGCTGGGGATTGAATCCAGGGTCTTGTGCTTTCAAGGCAAGCGCTCTACCAACTGAGCTACATCCCAGCCTCCTTGTATGTTTTATATATAGCTATACTTTATGGAAATTTTCAAATCCAACCATTTTTTAACCTTTATATAAAGGTATCAGTAACATATTTTTGTTGAAATAGATTGGTAATCTGATGTCAGATTTTTTTTAAATGATGAAATAATTTGTGTAATGAAAGAAAAGACTAACTGATATCCATGAGAATTTGTAATGCTCTTATTGTCGTCCCCCCTCCCCCCCACCAGGCTGTTTAGCAGACATGACCCACAAGCCGAGGAGGCATTAGCAAAGAGGAGAGGAAGGAACAGTCCAAATGGAAACCTCATTAGAATGCTTGTCCTTTTTTTTCTTGAAAGTGAGGTAAAAGCAAAAAAATTAACATTTTATTTTTATATACTACATATTAAATAAAATTGTCATTGAATTTAAAATCAAATGAAAGTAAGACTATTTCTACAAAGTTGTCTTTATAACTTGCTTAATTTTAGAATTAATACTCTACCTTTTGTGGAAGGAACTTCTGAATATATATGTAGAGCTATATCAATATTGAATATATAACAGTAATTGTTAAAACTTTTACACTATTACAGGGTTGCAATACTGCATACTATTTTGTTTTTCTCTTAAATATGTATCTTTTGTTTTAAATTATGTTATTAAACACTTTGGGAGTTGTCAAATTATTAACCATTAGTTTGATCATTTTTGAAAATTGCATTATTTAATAAGGAGTAGGGAAACTATGAATTTAGATGTTTTAAACTGTTCTACAATTCCCATAGCAGTGTTTTCATTGCTGTATCAGTTATCATGTAAAGAGTTTTATAATTAATACTCAATGTACAATTAGTATCTGTTTTTGCAGGGAGACTATAGTTTTTCTCACTAAAATACTGTTTGATATTCTGTATTTTCTATTGGGGGAATGGTCATCCAAACCTAAAGAACCCCTGAATAGCCGGGCACAGTGGTACAAGCCTGTAATCGCAGTGGCTCAGGAGGCTGATACAGAAAGATTTTGAGCTCAAAGCCAGCCTCAGCAATTTCTCAATGCCCTAAAAGCAACCTAGCAAGACTCCATCTCTAAATAAAATATAAAAAGAGCTGGGGATGTGGCTCAGTGGTTAAGCGCCCCTGGATTCTATTCCCGGTAGGGGTGGGAGTGGGGAATGAATAAACTACTGGGTTAGAAATGAGTGAGAATAGAGTTGTAAAGAAAACATAGAATTCAGACTGGGGTGGTGGCTCAGAGGCAGAGTGCTTGCCTGGTACATGTGAGACACTGGGTTCGATCCTTAGTAAATAAACTAAAGACATTGTGTCCATGTATAACTAAAAATAATAAGAAGAAAATATAGAAATATAAGACTCAACTTTATTTGGGCTATGCATGTTTTTGGTTTATGTTGGATTGTCAGGGATGAGAAATTTAAGATTCTGTGAATACTCAAAACTTGAGAGTGTAGCGGAACAGTATAGGGATGAGTTAGAAAAAGACAAATAGGTAGCTTATATGAAAATTAAAATCAGAGAACTGAATCATTGAAATGAAGGGGTGGGGGTTGTCATGGCAAAGCAGGGTAGAAAGGACAGTTGCCATAGATTTTTTAGTTGTAACTCTATAATAGACAAAGTAAAATCAGAAACAAACCAGCTGGAGAGTTTTCATTTGAGTCAAGAATGTATTTAAGAATATATATAGTTTAAATGATATTTAAACTGTATTTAAGAATATAGTTTAAAATGTACATACAGATAACCTGGGGATCTTGTTAAAATGCTAGTTCTGATACAATGGCTCTGGATTCTTGAGATTCTGCATTTCTAACAAGCTCCTATGTGATATGCTTATGCTCTTGGTCCAGGGACTATATTTTGCATAGTAAGGGTACAATACATTATTTTCTTTACAAAACAAGTTTGGATATGTTATAAGATAAAATGAACGTGAATTTTTAAGAAAAAACACTTAATACCCAATAAATACTACACTTACGATAACCCATTTCAAACTTTACCTTGAGTCCCCTTAGGGTTTAGAGGAATGGGATAAAAAGTATTATGAAATAGTCAAATCCTATCAACAGTAATTGTAAATATTGATAAGGATGGGTATGCAGATATAATTAAAGGAAATGTTTTGGATTTCTGGAAGCTCAAGAACTTTGACTTAATTTATTATAGGCGTAAGTTCTTAGTTTTAGGCAGTTTTGCCTTTTATTTAAAGCAGTAATTTATGGTGTTTATTATTGCTCTGTTTTCAGATTGCATTACTGTATTACTTTGTTTATTGCCATTTACTAATGTGTTTCAGCAATATTAAAATGTAATTATTTTACATGGCATTCTTGTTGGCTGCAGAAGCAACTGCAAATCAGATTTAAGGGTTTCTGGTTGATTCTTGGTTTTTGGCTTTTATGGTCTTCTGTATTTCAGAATGATCATTCTTTGTGAAAATCTTTCTTCTTATCCTGTTGTACTAGTGTGTACTCAGAGCTGCATGTTTATTGAATTCGTATTCTTATAGTATGATAGGATTCCAATTGTGTCCTACTCTGAATTTTTTATTGTAGCGCATGTTCATTAGTAAAATTTTAGTAACAGACACCTGAAATATTGAATTAACTAGACACTTTAGAAATCATAAGTAGGATGAGTCTTTTATAGATAAATTACAGATCACTTAACTGAACCAATTATCATTCTTTTCCTGGAATGTGAGATAAAATTATAAAATATTGAAAAGGATTTATAGTGTAGGTGAAATTATCTAGATAAAGAGATCTGCCTAAACTAGTTGTCAATTTTCTTGCAGTACTCAAAGGTGACATTTTTAAGCTACCACAACCTTTATGATAGTCATTAATGTCTAGTGACAAAGTACCTTGTATTATAAATGCAAGCCAGACAGTAGGATAAATGGTATTTCAATTTGATAAGTTCAGATTTTCCTATATGTAGTGTTCATATTATGATACTTTTCATAGAAAAGAAAGCTATTAATATTATTTTAGAACATTTTTTAAATAGTTTTTTAGTTGTAGATAGATATAATATCTTTGTTTTTATGTGGTGCTGAGGACCGAACCCATGCCTCATGAGTGTGAGGCAAGCACTCTACCACTGAGCTACAGTCCCAGCCCCAGAACATTTTTGTACAGTCTAGAGGTATGGTCACTCTCCTTATAGGCTTAAGGAATAATGAGACCAGTTGTGACAGTAATTTAACACAGAAAATTGAACAGTGTATTGATATATCCAAGAATTCTCATCTAGAGTGTTCATTCTTTGTGCGTAAATAAGCTCTTTTGCTTGGGTTTTGTTTGTGTTCTTTATGATTTACCAGTGACTGACTCTATTTTAACAGAGGTAAAGACCCAATATAAGAGTACTTATAATAATTTTGAGATGATTACTTGAATTCTAAATGATTTGTCATAAAAGGAATTATAGTAATGTACCATTATATAGTGAAATCCTTAAATATATTTATCTGACAGATTAGCAGATAGAAGAAACTTGAGATAAAATATTAAAAGTAGTATAATGTTTGAAAGATGAATCAGAATATACCTAGAAAATTATAATTTTCATCACCAGGAAGATGAGATTCGTTTATCTTAGAGGAAAACCAATAAAATAAATTATACTTTCATCTAACATGGTAAAAACCTACCTAAATAGAAATGTGACTTTAGATAATTTAAATTCCAAGTTTTGTTTTGGTTTAGTTTGGTTTTTAATAGCCACTGAAAATGCCTCAAGGCCTACCTTCTCATAGCTTCATCTCTTACTCCTTAGTATAAAATGTCTGAAAGGTGATTGTAGTGACCTTTTATCCTTTCCAGCCATGTTAGAATTCTTTCTTTCTTTTTTCCTCAAACATGAATTTACCTGGTATTTTAATAGAAGTTTGAGAATATCAAGTTCTGTGACTGTCACAGATGCCCAAAGACACGACAAGCCAGCTCCTGACTGATCATATTGTGTTGATTATTGTAACTAGAGTTGGTAAATTTACAACTCTTATCAGAAAATGATCCAATTTATTATCTTGCTTTTCTGATGTAAACGTTGAATTTTAACCTATTGGTTATTGATTTTAACAAAATACATTCTATTGCACCACTACCTTAGAGTCAGGTGAGTAAACTGTCAAAGAAGTTAGCATCTAGATTTACACTAATTTAAGCATTGAATTTTGCCTTTAGCTTCTCCACTGAAAACCTCAGGCTAAATTAGTCAAAATGAAAGAGGTATTATCAGTTCATCAGAAGAGTGAAGAGTGTGTGGAATATATAAAGTAAATGAGAAGAGACTGACTGAAAAATCTATTAGCACTAGGTAACCCATTGCCCAGGGAGACAAAAATAGAAAATCCCTGTTTTAACTGAGGTGTTGCTGGAACAACTCAGAAATACAGTGAAGATGATAGCAGCAGAGACTAGTGAAGGGGTAATGCATAAATAGTAATTAAGTAGCTAGCTGTCCTTTACCTGAGCATATCTATCACTTTAGAACTGCTGGTCCACACATTTGGGGTATATAAAATGGATCTGAAAAGGAAAGCAGTGAAAGCTTCCAAAATTGTATAACCACCAACAGGGACAGGAAAATTTTGCATATAAAAGAGAAATTGTATATCTGTACAATAGAGGGGATTCCTGCCTGATCACAGATTCCCCTTTCCTGCTCCACCAAGGAAGCCAGAACCTTGCTATCAGTCTCAAGGAAGGATTCTAGTTAAAACTGTTCATGAGTCTAGACTGATCAACATATAAATTAGCAACCAAGAGTCTTTAAAACTTGACAAACACAAAATTCAACAGATAAACGAAAAGGTTTAATTCATACTACCAAATAGATGAAGATGCTTATAAAAGAGGAAGAGAATTCACACGAGTTAAAATGGTTTCTAAAATTTAAGGAGGAAAATCAATAAATGGCTTCAGTAGACACAACCAAGGATTGGCTATAGATAGACCCAAGGGATTTTTTTCTAGAAAGCAATACAAAAGATGAAAGAAAGGAAAAAGATGAGAGAGAGGTAGAAAGAATGGAGGAAAGGAACTAGTCAAATGACAAAAAGTTAACCACTCATGAACTCTATATGTAAAATATTACTTGAGTATGTTTTCTAGCAAAATAGAGAATGAATACAATAAAAAGAAATCAGGAATATATGAAACTGGGTGAACAAATAAGTGAAAAAATTTAAATAAAGCTGAGCCTAAAAAACGCTACTGTGATATTTAAGGCAGAAATCTAAATATTATTATGTAGAAATGTAATGTTCAGATTAAATGAAAAGTAAAGAAATATGCTAATGATCTTTAATGGAAAAGTATAAGTCAAAATAAAGCTAAGAATGAAAGACAGATAAAATACTAAAGAAAATGGCATAAGTTAAAGCACAGAAAATAAAATGCCAGAAATATTTCCAACATCAGTAATCCAGTAAATGTAAACAGGCTAACATTCTGTATTAAAAGACAGATTGTCATTAGGAGTTGAAATAAAGAAATAAAACGTAGCTATATGATGTTTACAAACACACTTTAGTTAAAATAATACCAGGATTTACAAATAAAAGTTCAGATATAACAAGAGCCCTCAGAAAGAAAACGGGACAATATCAAAAAATCAGAATTAAAAGACCAGAAACATTAAGAGGGATAAAACGTGGATCTATTTATAAAAGGTATAATCCAATATATATATATATATATATTGTAATTCTAAATATATATCTTATTTTATGGAAATGTGCATCTACACAGTCAAATAAAAGCACATCTATATAGCATGTTCATTTTTATAATAGTAAAATGTACATAACAATTTTTTTCTTTTTAAGCATACAGTTCAGTAGCATTAAGTGCATTTACATTGCTCTATGGTCATCACTGCCATCCATCTCCATAACTTTTTCAAATCTTCCCAAACTAAAACTATGTCCATTAAACTATAACTCTTCATTTCAGCATAGTCTTTAACAGAAGTGTTGAAACTATTATTCTTTTTTGTGCTTTCATATTCATTTTTAACACCTAGTTTTGTATTGCTTGTGCCTGTCATTGTTGGAATGATGTTACTGATGGTTCCAGAATAGTTTCTCATGCTAAGTGAGTTCGGAAAGTTTAAAATACCTTAATGCAAACCCTTGCCGTGTTCTTTTGAAGCAGAGATGATCATTATTATCTGCTCTGGCTTTAATAAAATTCATTAGGAGACTATGTAGTGTGTTTGTGTGTGTGTGGTTTTCCTGGAGCCAGTGTGCAAGATTTAAAATGCAGTAGAAATGACGTACGGAACCAGAGTCAATGAAATCAGAGCATTAAACAAGTTATTAAAATTTACATTGAAGTTTAGAATATTGTAAAATTAGTAAGGGAGGTGAGAAAGAAAACTAAAGTACTTTTTGGGCTGTCCCTACTGATGAGAAATACGTTTTGTCAAAGACAAGTACAAGCATATATAACAAATAACAGTTAAAGGCTGGGATATAGCTTAGTAGTAGAGCACTTGCTCAGCATGCATGAAGCCATGGGTTCAATCCTCAGCACTGGGAGGTAAGGCGGGGACAGTAACGTGAAATAATATTTATCCTTTCTATGTGCTATTCACTGTTTTTATCTCTGTTTTGACGCACTTAACTAGTTTAACAGCCCAAGAATGAGTTGCAGTCTATAGTTTGAAAACCACTGATTCCTAGAATTGTTTATCTGGGTATCATGAGCCTCAAAGGCAGACTATCTTTTATATAAGGGTGGAAATTATGAGTAACAGAAACTGGGACAGTGCCAACACCTTCTTCACTTCCATTGCCTGAAGGGCTTCTTTGTCAAAGTATAGTATACTTCTTTGTCAAAGTATAGTTTAATGACTAACAAGTGGTAGAGTTTGTCGTGAAGTATTTGATAAGGAACTTCAGTGTGTTTCTTTACTATGGGATCATGGGTCACTTGTGTAAAGAGAGTAATGACCAGAAAATGAAGGTGAGGTGATAGATGCATTGAGTTAAATGGAAATGAAAGTAGATAAAGAAGAGAGAAAATTACTTATGTTTTTTACTTTTTCACCAAGTTGAGGCTAGTACTGAAGTTTCAAATGGAAATCTGGGAGAAAGTAATAAATTTCCTAAAAGAAAATAGTTAAAAAGAGATGACCAATAGTAGTGAAAAGTGACCTAAATCCAGCTTATAATTTCATGGATTCTGCTAAGTAGCAATCTACTATCAATTTCCTCATCTGTAAATGATTTCATTAGTCTTTAAGAGATCCTTAATTTTACTACTGTTCATGTTTGAAAAAAATGATTCTACATACTATATCCACATTATTGACGGTGGAATATGAATATATATGTTATTCTCCACATGGTTCTTAGAATCATTGACACCAAGCCATTTTAATTATAAAGAAAATGGTTTATTAACTTGCAGTATTAAGTGATTTCTTTATTAAATGTTCTTTAGTCACACTTGATTTGTTAATTTTAGTTACACGAACATGCAGCCTACTTGGTGGACAGTTTGTGGGAGAGCTCTCAAGAACTGTTGAAAGACTGGGAATGTATGACAGAGTTGCTATTAGAAGAACCTGTTCAAGGAGAGGAAGGTATAGTATTTGACAAGTTGGTTCACAGATTGTTATGTTTTCATTTATAATCATACTATCCTATATAGATCACGTCTTAAAAATGAATGCCATATATCTTTTTCTCAATAGAACAGTTTTCTGTAACAAGGAAGTCTCTATGGTTTAACATCTTTCCATGTTAGCACTGCTACCATGCTGCACAAGGGCTTTAAAAATTCTTGTGTTACGTAGTATTCAAAAAAGTTTTCTTTATGCTGAGTTGAGACACAAAATACTGATATTACTCAATGTGAAAAAAAATGCATCCAGGATATTTTTGCTGTTTGATATGTAAACTTGGAAAAACTTTGATACTTTTTTTTTCTTCTTTGTCTTTCCAGGGAGAGGGTGCTAGGAATTGACCCCAGGGCCTTGTGCTTGCTTAGCACACAGTATACCACTGAGCTACATCCCCAGCATTGAGGATTTGTGATTTAATTAAAGCACAGTCTTCCCTCTTTCATTTTTTTTTCTTATCCTTTGTCTCCTTTTCTCTAAAAGTAAAGATTATTTTCCTTATGTAATTTACATACTTTGGAGGATTAAGTAAGATAATATACTATTGATTATTTGTTCTGCTTCCACTACCCTCCTAATGGTTCAACCCTTTGAAATATTGTAAGATCAGAATGAGCCCTCCCCTGCATTTGACTGTGCAAACAGGTCACTAACAGAGTGACCATCCCCTAAACCTATTTCAGTTTGATTCAGTGGGAGAAACATAGATAGACATCATCTACCCACATACACTCCCGTAAACAAGCTCAGTTTGCCTTTGTTGAGTATAACTCGAATATCTACCTCACATTCTCTTCCTTTATCTTCCCAAACTTTTCACAGACCTTTTTCTTCCATGATAAACCTTAGTTAGAAAATGACCCTGTTAACAAGTTGACAGAACCCCTCTGCTCACTAGGTTGAACTAACTGCACTTTGCATTCCTTTTATTTTCATGATCATAAGAATATGAACATATATTCTGCATTTTCTCCTTGTTATTTTGCTTATACATTTTCTTGCTCAGTTCACTGACTTCATACATTATATTTTTAACTAATCTTATTATTTTTCCTGTTGAAATAATTTTCCTTTCTAATCAGTACTACCCAAACAACACTGGCATAGTTTGATATATCCCATCCATGTTTTCAAGTCATTTTTTCCTTTACCACCTCATGTTTCATAAGGTTATGTCTAATAAGAAGGGAGGCAAGGAATGCAAATTAAGGGAAGAAGTGCCAAGGTAGTATGCTTTGGTATTGTTAGTTTTTACTTTTGTGTAAGATATGTAAATCAGTAAATTAATAAGTCTTTGAGTCATTAAGATGATCTATATGGATTTCTCTTAAAATAACTATATGCTTTTAGATATTTCATTGTGGTTTAAATTTAGTTGACATTGAATTTCTTTGGCTTTCTGTTAAGAGATTGGTTTGGTTTGGTTTGTTTTGGATATGGTTGGTCTGGTTTTAGCTATAGAAGCAACCTTTAAAATG
The DNA here is from genome assembly GCF_001458135.2 of Marmota marmota marmota. NCBI lineage: Eukaryota > Metazoa > Chordata > Mammalia > Rodentia > Sciuridae > Marmota > Marmota marmota. Next base: position 27,159,475 of record NW_026000240.1, read on the forward strand.
GGAATCATTCTTTAAAGTGAACCACAGTTTTAGGATGTGATTGAATTTGAGTAGGGCAAGCCTGAGAAATTACATATAACAAATGTAGAATTGTATCTACAAGATAACTAAACTTTTTTCATACTTTTTGTGTGTGAGTGTTATGTCACTCATAGGGTCTGGCATCAAATGACATGCAAATCAATTTTCTGTGCTACTATTTTGCTGTATTTTATAACAAAAAGCTACCTGAAACTTATTTTTGAAACTGATTGGAATTTATTTTTTAGACAGTTGAAGTGTGGCAAAATTTCAGTGAAGAAAATTTTAGTTGAAAGTTGAGATGTAGGTCTGAAATTTGGAGAAAGAGACACATTGTAAAAGACTAACGCCAGCTTAAATCATAGTAACCTTAAGACTGTCTTGCAGTGTTTTTAAGGGGCTGGTGCGTGTGTGTGTGTGTGCGTGTGTGTGTATTTGCTTATAGCAGAATAAAAATTGGATAAATGTTTAGTATAATAATGTGAGGATCTGGGTTCTTAATAGCTTTGTTGCCAGGTAACAAGTTATTTGACTTATGATTTTCAGCTTCTTTAACTTTAATATATGAACCTTTGACTAGGTAATCTTCTTTCATTGCTTCTAATGCTAAAATTCTGTATTCAGTTGATTGAAGATGCAAATGATGAAATTCTTCAAAGCAGGAATTGTGGGCTGGGGATGTAGCTCAGTGGTAGAGCGTTTCCCTAGAATGCACAAAGCCCTGGGCTTGATCCCTTGCACACATTCAATAACAACCATTCAAATCATTAATTTATTTATAATTTTAATAATATTTACTCTATTTTTTTAAATTTTTCAATTTTGTACTTGTAGATGGACAGAATGCCTTTATTTATTATTTTTACATGCTGCTAAGGATCAAACCCAGTGCCTCACACATGCCAGACAATTGCTCTACCACTGAGCTACAGCCTCAGCCCAATATTTACTCTTTTATATATACCAAATATTATGTTAAACACTGAAGGTACAATATTAAACTAGGCCCATATAGATCTTATATTCTTATGAGGAAGGCAAACCAAAAATCAAGTTATGTACTCTTAACTATTTGTTAATTTCAGGAGTTAATAAATGTCTGTGAAGGACAGTAAGGAGGGTTTTTCTTTAGATCAAATCCTGATGGAAGACCTTTTTGAAGAATCCCACTTGTGAGCCAAGAAACAAAAGGAAGTATCAAAAAAGATATGTCTAGATAGTAGAAATACCAATTGCAAAGCATCAGAAGCATGAATGATAATTTCATTCTAGGAGCTGTAATAACTAGAACATAGCCATTGGTAACAAGTGGAGATAGAGACAGAGATCAGATAATTTAGAATATTTTAAATTTATAAGTGAATTTTTTTAGTTTATTAGTTTGATCAGGATTCCATTGAAGGATTTTAAACAAGGAGCACTGTGATCCAATACATATTTTAAGAAAAATGCCTTTATATATGTGATTTGGAATAGGCAGAAGACTAGGTATGTAATTGTTGCAGTGGTCTCTATGAGAAACAATAGTAAAAAATTAGAAGATAGTTTATGAAGAAAGTAAGAGCCTATAACTCACTTAAAGATTGTGGATACCAAACAATAGGAGGAAGGGCAAGAGAGAATAACAACTATGAAAATAATGAGAGAATTATACCCTTTTACAAACCCAGTAAAGACGATAATCAAGAGATATATGGTTAATAATAATATATATTGTAGTGCTGTGGTTAATATCATATGTTGCTTTAAGACTTACACAAAGGTCGTTTGAAAATTTTTGTCCTGGTTGACTTTAAAGCGTTTGTTTTTAGTGATAAGACTAAAACCAATACTGAGAAAATAGAGATGATGTGTGAAAAGGTTTCCCAACAGTTAGAAAGTTGTGTAATTATTTAATAGTTCAAAGTCTAAGTAGTTACCTGTTTATTTCATTCAGTGTGACTATTTGGCTCTTGTCTAAGGCTTAATAAAGCTTGCTTAGTTCTCATTATTATGTAGATTTGCTGTCATATCCCAGAAGGGATTTAATTAAATTTCAATTGCTTTTGATTTTTCCCTGTCTCTCCATTCAGGGAAGGTTTCAATTTTGATAATATAAATTTAACAAAATTGATGTTAGTGGATAACTGTGCAAAGTTGAGATCTACTTCAACACTACTTTGAGTTTTACTATATAGTGTAAGAAAGGTTCCATAAATCCAGGTATTATTCCTGAATTTTAAAAACATGCATTTAGTTCACAGACAACCTGTGCTTCTTTATTCACGGCCAAATTTTAAAAAGTTATGAAATTCTAGAATTGGAAAGTAAAAACGTTACTGAATGGAGTGGTATTTTGTATTGTTAGGCATTGGATCCTAGGCGTACCGGTGGAAAAATTGAATTTGTTTTATGTGTTTTTCCTATAATAGGCTAAAATTCATGTGTTTTTCCTAAGAAAATAAAAATTTAAGAAATGATTGACTTGAGATGTATGTATAGGCTGGGTGCTGTGTCCACGCACATGTCATCCCAGCGACCTGAAAGGCTACAAGTTCAAGGCCAGCCTAGGCAACTTAATGAGGCCCTATCTCAAAATAAAATTTTTAAAAAGGGGTAGGTTTGTAGCTTAGTGGGAGAGTATGTGCCTAGCATGCCCAAAGTCCTGTGTACAATCCCCAGTATTGCAAATAAAGAAAGGAAGAAAGTTGTATATGCATATTCCTGTGCAGGATAATTTTGCCATAGACTACAGGACAGGATGTCATTATGTCTTTGTCTGCCTTTTCATTGCTTTTGCCTCAATTTAAAAATAATCATTGTAGACTTTTAAACTTTCATAGATTCATTGCATTTTTCCTTCTGAAGTTCTTTCTCTGTAATTCCTACCATCTATTGGGAAAGAGAGTTAAAGTATTCACATTATCCTTTAAAGAAGTATGTTTAAAAACACATGGGGTGAATTCAGAAGAATAGTACTTAATTTCTGTGAGGGAAAACTATAATGTTTTCTTAAATGATGTAAAACAAGATCTCAAAAATGAAGAACTAAGTTATGTTTCTAGATGAGAAGATTATAAAAACGGGGTGCAGTGTCACACTTGTAATCCCAGTGGCTCAGGAGGCCAAGGCAGAAGAATCTGTTCAAAGCGAGACTCAGCAACTTATCTAGGCCTTCAACAACTCAGTGTGACCTGTCTCTAAATAAAATACAAAATAGGGATAGGGATGTGGCTCAGTGGTTAAGTGCCCCTGGGTTAAATTCCCAGTACAAAAAAAAGTCATTTTTTCACTAGTGGATTTGATAGGTTTTTGGGTGGTATGGTTGGACCCAGACCTAACCAAAAAATATTTTGAAGTTTATGTAGCATTTTAAATGTATGTTAAAAAGCCAGTATAACATAGTGCTTAAGAACACTATTCTAGAGTCAGACTACCTGCGTTAATGTGTTGATTCTACTACTAGTTGAACATTTTTAATAGTTATTTAATCCCTTTTTGACTCATGTTGTAACATGAGGATATTGGTTCATATTTCTTAGAGTTGTTTGTGGATAAAACAAGTTATCAACTAATCCAATTTAATATATGTGCCTTATGCATAAAAATGCTTAATAAATTATTTGCTGCCAGCATTATAAAAATTTTACATTTTACAAAAAAAATTTAAAAGGACACAGTAAGGGAAACTTGTTTAATTAGTTGGATTAAGTTGCAAAATAAATTATTTTAATAAATTATAAATGTACTATAACCAAAAGAGGTAGTTATAAAAATATACAAGTAGATTAGCAAAACTAAATAAAGAATATACTTAGAATAAAGGTCGAAGTTTATATGAGAGCCTACAGCATATTTTAAAATGGCATTTAAAATACATAGGTAAATCTGGTTTATTTAGCAGTAGTGAAGGTGTAATTGGCTTTTTTATTTGGTATAGGTAAATAGGCCCATACTTTCTACTCATTTACAAATAAATGCCAAAGAGATTAAAGATATAAAAGTGAAGGAACAAGAAAGAACAAAAGAAGGAAGGTCAAGAGAGCAAGTGAGGGGCTGGAGTTGTGGCTCAGTGGCAGAGCACTTGCCTAGCATGTGTGAGGCACTGAGTTCAATCCTCAGCATCACATAAAAATAAATAAATAAATAAATAAATAAAGGTACATCAACAACTAAAAAATTAAAATAAAAAAGAAAGCAAGTGACCATGAGAGAAAGAAATTAAAAGAAAATATTTCTCTAATCTCTAAGACAGAGCACTCTTTGAATGCAATACAACAAGCTCAGTGAAACTGATTAGATTATGGTTTATGGATGCACAAATATACCACAATAAAACAACCATTCTGTATAATTAATATACACCAATAAGCAAAACCAACGGGAGACACATGTGACTTTTTAAAAGGTAACAATTCTATCTAATAAGATACTAAGAAGAGTCATAAGACAAAGGTTACTACATCTTAATAACAAAAAGAATGGAAGACTGGGCAAAGAACAATAAGAAGAAAAATCTCAGGAGTCAAATGCTGTGAAATGTGCCTGTAGTTTATCCCATGTATTCAGAAGGCTTAAATGGGAGGGTTATTTGAGCCTCTGAGTTAAAAACCAGCTTGGGTTACCTAGCATGATCCCATATCAAAAAAAAAAAAGATAAATCCTGGAGGGTTGGGGGGAAGAATACTTGCTGATCAGTAGATATAAAGGAACAAAATAACAATGAAATAACATTTCACAACCATAGGACTGGCAAAAATTAAAGGGGTTTATAAAACCCAGTGCTGGCAGTGATATAAAAAAACAAATATCATCATTGCAATTGGAAACTACAATAAATAATCTTAGATTTGTTGTTTTCGAGATTTGCCCTTTGATGAGTTATTCCCACTCTTGGAATTTATTCCTCAGAAATAAGTTTATCAGTTACCTAAGTTTATATGCATTAATGATGCTTATCGCAGCACTTTTCATGGTGTCAAAAATCTGAAAATAATTTTGACTGTAGACAGGAGAAGACTGACTAAATTGTTGTATATTAAATAATTATAATATATGTATATATTTGAAGATATTTAAAAGTATTATTAATTTTTTAAATATGTGGCATGATTGTTTTTGTTAAAAAGCTTTAGAAAATTAGACTGGGGTTGTGGCTCAGTGGTAAAGTGCTTGCCTAGCATGTGTGAGGCATTGGGTTTGATTTTCAGCACCACATATAAGTGAATAAAAAATAAAGGTCCATTGACAACTAAAAAATTTTTTTTAAACCTTTAAAAAATTGTATGAGCTTTGAAGTAATATGTAAGGAAATAAAATAAAATTTTAGCATTGCCTACTCAAAAGTATGGTGTTAGAACTGAGACCAAGATTTTACTTTATATACCTCTTTCTTATTTTGACGTAAGACAACGAGCATATATTACTTCTGTAAGAAAAACAAGAGGAAATCAAACAGCAAAATACATAGCTTAAGTCTTCTTCATAGTAATATATTATGTTTTTAGATTTTTAATAATTGCGTTCACTTTTAGCACATGGTTATTGTAAAACTGTCTGCTCATATTCATGTATTTTGTTTCACCTTAGCAATGTCTGACCGTCAAGAAAGTGCTCTTATAGAGCTAATGGTTTGTACAATTCGTCAAGCTGCTGAGGCACATCCTCCAGTGGGAAGGGGTACCGGCAAGAGAGTAAGTTACCTTAGTGAGAAATCCACAATAAAGCTTTTAATGTAATTGACTGTCTTAAATATTTGGATATTTTACTGGAATTTACATCCCCCCAAATATACTATTTTTGTAAATGATACATTCTATGATACTTCATTTTTATATTGTGTCTACTGGGCTTGGGTTCCAAAAATTGATTTTTTTTTCCTTCATGATACCATAACATCTGTCCCTACTTCTACTATGGTATATATATAGTACTTTAAGAATTTTCATATTTATATCAAGAGTCCATAAAAGCTCAGAAGGAAGACAGCTTAACTTTAAGCTCTTCTATTTAGCAGCCATGTAATCTTTGGATAGGTGAATGTTTGTGTGTGTGTGTGTGTGTGTGCGCCTTAGTTTTCTTTTCTATAACATGGGACTAATAATGAAGATATTATTTGGACAAGTTGAAATGATCACAGGTGGAGAGACTTTTCTCTCTTGGTATAAAAGGGTAGGCAAATTCTTTCTGCAAAAACAAGTATAAACTGGGAATTTTTATCCAAAACATTCAAAATTCACCAAAGATTAAAAAAAATGGAGATGTATTTTTTCTTTAAAAAGTGCTGAAGTTTCAAGTAAAAGCAGAAGAATCTGCAGCCTTCCTATTTTAGGCTTACAGTGCGCGCGCACACACACGTTCCCACAAGTTTACTTGGTGAGATCTTTTACCAGGTAACACTAGCAGCAAGTACCAGCAGTTTTGTTGTCAGAGAATTGGTACAGTATGGACAAGTGGTAAAAGCTCATTGCTTTGTTGACTGGAAGTGGCCAACTTGTTTCTATAATCTGAGTTGATGGTTCAGATGCACCGGCCAAAATTTTAACTGAAAAATCACAGATCCTCCTCCCTCAGCCTCCCAAGCCACTGGCATTACAGGCATGTACCACCAAGCTCAGCAAGTATGTGTGAAATTAAAGCACATCTAAAAAAAAACATTAAAATTATAAAAATAAGTTAAAAGCCATAGTTACATGTATTATCTTAAAATGTCTACTAAAGGGAAAAAGGAAGACAGTAGAAATGTATTCTCAGTAGGTACACATGTTGGATTAAAGAAGTAATTACCAAAAACTTTCCAAATTTGATGAAAAACATTGATTCACAAATCCAAGTGGAATAAACACAAAACCCTAGTAGAATAAACACAAACTGTTTCTTTGGAGACACAGCAGTCACCCAGTTGAAAGACAAAACTAGAAAATCTTGAAAGCAGTAAAACAAGTCAAGGAGTAGTCAACTACAATAGGGTTTCGCAGTTGACTTGTTATCAGAAACAGTGGAGGCCAGAATATTCAACAAAATTGCCCTCCGGAAATCTTAAACCCAGTAAAATTATATTTCAAAAATGAAGATATGTTAAGACCATGTCTGGATAAACAAAAGAAAGAATTGAGAGACTGAGTTCTTAGAAGACCTGCCTTATAAGAAATACTAAGTCTTGCCTGGTGTGGTGGTGCACTCCTATAATCCCAGCAGCTCAGGAGGCTGAGGCAGGAGGATTGCAAAGCCAGCCTCAGCAAAAAGCAAGGCATTAAGCAACTCAGTGAGACCCTGTCTCTAAATTAAATACAAAATAGGCTGGGGATGTTGCTCAGTGGTTGAGTGCCCCAGAGTTCAATCTCTGATACCAAAAACAAAAAAAAGAAATACTGAGTCTTTGAGGCCATATAAGGAATGTCATCAGATGGTAACTATAATCTGTGAATGGATATAAAAGGCGGATGTATTTTTTCCATCTGTTAGTTTTTTAATGGGACATGATATTGTGTCAATAATTATAGTGCTATTTTGTTGAGTTTATAATACAGGCATAATATATCTGACAGTAAAAACACAAAAAAGTGAAAAGGATATGAAACTATATTGCAGCAAAATTACTACATTTTGTTATAACTAATTTAGTATTAACCTGCAGCCAATTGAAAGTAAAGAATATATTATAATTCCTACAGCAATTATTCATATATAAAAAGAAAATGAAAATTATGGTGGTACACTTTAAGTAAAGACAGAAAAGAGGAACTAAAGAAATAAATATAGATTACAAAATGGATGACTTTTTGTGAGTTAAAGCTTGCTACTTTTTTTACTCATGCTTTATAAGTATAAGTAACAGTGGGATTTGTTTTTACTCATATGTGCACACAATAGAACAATATAATTTGGTCAATTTCTTCCTCTTTCCCTCTCCTCCTCCCTCCTCCTAGTCTTCTTCCTTTCTGGATTATGTATCTTTAGCCATATCAGAAATTATATTGAATATTGAATGCACGTGAAAATTTCAATCCCCAGCACTGTGCACCCCCCACCCCCAATAAAAAAAGAAGGTATTGTCATACTGCGTCAGATTTAGACAGATTTGTTGGAAGTAAAAGGATGGCAAGGGGCATTATGCAATGAATAACCATAAGAGAGCTGAAGAGATTATTAATATTATAAAAATAGACTCTAAGTAATGTTACTAGAAACCAAAAGAGACATTAAGATAGAGGGGTCAGTAATACATTGGGAAAATACAATAATTATATACACAACAGAATCCAAAATACATGAAACAAGAAATTGAGACATTAAATAAATGCTTAACTAATATTTATCTTTCAATTGAGAACAACTAGATAGGAGGGAAAAAACGTGTTTTCCTTCTGGTTTCTCTTATTGCTACTTCATAGCACTTCATTTAGTTTTTCTTAACATAATTTTTTTGTAATCTGAAAGTTAATTGTAACGGCTTGATCAGATAAGGTTATAGATTTTGTCAGGAATAATTTTTTGTACTCCATATTACATCATATCAGAAAGGCACACAATATTTAGTTTTCCTGTATTGGTAATACTGAGATTTTTGGGTAACGAAATATTTATTGAGGCAAACTTTTTTGGTAGAAGTGTCACTGGTAATAAGTGGAGGAATAGCAGAATTAAAATATTATTTTGTCACACAAATAAAATAATCTAGATGACAATCATCAATGGCCTGTAGTTACATGAAAGATTAATGAGGAATTCCATGATAGATTGCTTTGCCATCATCTGAATGCATTGATTAAAAGTGAAAACTGCTATTAAAAGTGAAACTGCTGCCACCTTTGAAGTGTTCCTGGGCTGGGTGAAGGGAGGTGGCTGAAAACAATCCATGTAATCAAGCTTCCAGAAACAATTGCTTTCAAGAAAATATTGGGATGAAAGAATGTTTTAAAGGAAACTATAGTTAGCCAATTCAGAATGTAGAAAAGGAGAACATTAAGAGATTACAGAAATGTAAAGGACATAGGGACATAGCAACCAAATATGTTTGAATTCTTATTTGAACAAATTGTAAAAAGACTGTTTAAGTCCTATTAAAGACATGTAAATATTTAATGGTAAAATTATATACAGAGATTTGCCTTAAAATGCAATAGAAAAAAAAAACTTTAGAATTGAGAAAACAAGAATGATAATTCTAAATAGTTATTGCTCTGCTTTAGAGGGTTTTTGAAATTTTCCATAATAAAAGTATTTTTAAAAAGTATATTCTTCCAGCTTTGACTAATGAGAGACCCTTAGGCTAATTCCTAATTCAGACATTATCATTTTTGAGCACTTTGTTTCAGAATAAAATGCTCCAGGTTCACTTTTTTTTTTTTAAGAGAGAGAATTTTAATATTTATTTTTTAGTCTTCGGCGGACACAACATCTTTGTTTGTATGTGGTGCTGAGAATCGCATCCGGGCCGCACGCATGCCAGGCGAGCGCGCTACCGCTTGAGCCACATCCCCAGCCCAAAGTTCACTTTCATTAAAGTCTTATTTAAAGGACCTCCTTCTACACCTCATTCCTACTAGAACCAGTTTTATTTCTAGTTTATCCTTCCAGTGTTTTGTTTTGTAAATTAGGGAAATGTATCAACACACACACCTAAAAGTATTCTTATTCTCGATTCTTTCTGCCTACCAATTTTTTACAAACAGTAGCATACTTTATACACTGTTCTGTACATTTCTTTTTGTATTTAACAGTGTCTTGAATATCACTCCATAACTTTATTTAGATATCTTCATGGTTTTGTTTTTTTTTTAATGGCTGTATAGGTACTGAAATTCACCTATTAACAGACTGTTGGATTGTTGCTAGTCTTTTGATACTTAGAAATACTTTATGGTGAATAATCTTGTGCATGGGTCATTTCTTTCTTATACCTGGTGTATTGGTGGGATAGATTGCTAGAAATGGGATTGCTAGATCAAAGGAAGGATATGCATAAACTTTTTGTTAGATATTAGCAAATTCTTTCTCAATAAGTATCAGGCCATTTTTATTATTTCATCAGAGGTATTATGAAGACCAGATGAGTTCATTGTATGTAGAGTGCCTGAGAAAATTATCATCTGGTCAAAAATAGCTGTTTCCCTAAAATCATTGTCCTTAGGCCTTTGATCTATTATTAGATGAATTTCAGAACTCCTTGATATCCTGAATACATTTTTAAACACATATTTGACTTTATGTGTAGTCCTTTTAATTATTTTGTGCAGAACTGAACACTGTAGTAGTTTGTAGATCATTCCAAGTGATTGTCGTTCAAAATATAAGCATATGAAATAATCAAATAGGAGGCATCTACTTTCATGTATTCTTAACGTTGGGGTTCACGTTTAAATAGTGACAGTTTATATTGGAAAATTTCTGTTCTGTAAAGCCATTCAATATTAAGATGGTAAATCCCTTCGGAATATTAACAAAATGCAGAATACTTTGGGGAAATGATCTTAAACTGAGCTTGCATTTTAATATTTTATTTTTGAAAGGACCCATGGTTTAATAAGTTGCATATAGTTGCAGTACTAAAGTACTGAGTGTTATCAGCTTAAATTTGTTCCATGATCTCAGGCTGTACTACTTTCTATTTCTCTTGAATGCTGCCAAATAGATTTATGAGCATAGTTACAAGAAGACTTAAATATAAATGAATTCAAAAATGTCATTAGTATATGCCTTAAAAATACATAAAAATTTATTAGTGTCTGATGGTTGTAAAAGAGGACTACTTTAAACAGTATCAGTATGTGTTTAACATGTGAGAGTGAACCGATAATACATTGAGGTTAAAACTCTAGAAAAATTACTTTTTGTTTTCAATATTTTTATATTCCTAATTATGGTTTTATAGAAATGTTTATATTTTTATGTATGTTAAACTAGTAATTTAGTTATTTAATAAAGAACAGTGAATGTTAACATTTTTGCATAAAACTATGTGTATTTTTTCAGTAGTTTAAGTTTCTCTTAAAATTCTTGGTTTTATTATATGCCAGTTCTTCATCCTTCTGTATAACATTTTAGACTTATACATTTGCACATGACACTCTTATTCTTTTACTGTTTTAATATATTTCTAGGTGCTAACTGCCAAAGAAAGGAAAACTCAAATTGATGATAGAAACAAATTGACTGAGCATTTTATTATCACACTTCCTATGTTATTATCAAAGGTATAGTTTCATTTACAGTTTTGTGATAATATACCCCGAGTTTGCTTTCAACGTAACTATTAGTTACTGCTTTTTTCTTTACTGTTTCTTCTAGTATTCAGCCGATGCAGAAAAAGTAGCAAACTTGCTGCAAATCCCACAGTATTTTGATCTAGAAATCTACAGCACAGGTAGAATGGAAAAGGTAAGAGACTGAAATTGAAATTCTGCCATTAAAGTAGTTTTATTAATGGAATTATTTTATTTGCATGTAATCATATAGTCTTTTTTATTTGATAGATGCTAATTTTTATTATTTAAATGTCATTGTTTTTCTTTTTTTTCTCCTCAGCATCTAGATGCATTATTAAAACAGATTAAATTTGTCGTGGAAAAACATGTAGAATCAGATGTCCTAGAAGCCTGCAGTAAAACCTATAGCATCTTATGCAGTGAAGAGTATACCATCCAGAACCGAGTTGACATAGCTCGGAGCCAGCTGATTGATGAGTTTGTAGATAGATTCAATCATTCTGTGGAAGACCTACTGCAAGAGGTCTGTTCTAAAGTTAATGTGTACTTATAATAATAATTTTACCTAATAACTGAATATTCAAGATAGCTGAGTGTGTGATCATTTCCATTTTTAAATAAAATTTAGAAATTTCTGGCCCTTTAAAAAAACTTAACAGCATATTGCAGTTAATACATCCTAGTTATATTTTTTTAAAATATATATTTTTTACTTATAGTTGGACATAATTCCTTTATTTTACTTATTTATTTTTTTGTGGTGCTGAGGATCGAGCGGGCCTCGAATGTGCTAGGCAAGCGCTGAGCCACAACCCCAGCCCCATATTTCCTTTTTTTCTTTTGTCTTTTTTAAATTATTTATTTTTATTTTTTAGTTTTTAGGTGGACACAATATCTTTATTTTTATGTGGTGCTGAGAATCGAACCCAGTGCCTTATGCATGCTAGGCGAGCGCGCTACCCCTTGAGCCACATCCCCAGCCCCCATATTTCCTTTTAATGCTAGATATTTTTTCCTTCTATTTCCTTTTCCTGGGACCTAATTTGGCATTTTAATATTACTGTATTATTGTGATGTGTTAGGGAGTAGAAATGTACAAATTAAGTATGCTTTTAAGGAATCCCCATACCTGAATGGTATGCTCAAGATAGCAAGCTTCTTCAACTGGTTATATTTCTAATTTTGGGATCCTTATCTCTTGACCTCTCATCCCAGTCTACATAAGGCAATCTGGAATTCCTGTAGTTGTGTGTGCTCTGATGTCCAGGCTGATTGAATTTTCCTTTTTAACACATATAATTGATTTTTAAAAGAATTTTTTCTATTTGAACTTCTCTTTTTTTCAAACATTATTTATGATTTTCAAGCTACAGAAGTAGCTGACTGTAAGATCTGGAATAGTCATTATCTTTGAGGGCAGGGCTATAGCTCCATGATTGTGTTTGCCTTGTATGCATAATGCCCTTACTTAAATTCCCAGCACCAAAAAAAAAGAAAGTAAAACTTTACCCTTTCACTCAGCAATTTCAAGGAATTTATCGTTTAATATTAATTAGAAAAGTGTATAATCATGTTTATCACATTATTTTAAAATGTAAAGATTAGGGTTTTTTTAATGTTTGGATTATGTTTTTTTTTTTAATTTGTATTATTTACCTCTAGAGAATGTGTACTGTTTATATAATGAAGAATTTTTCTTTAGACAGTTAAGTATTAATAGATTTTAGTGTGAATGTGAGTTAGGTTATGATAATGAGGTGATCTTTACTTTTTAATTTGTAGGGTGAAGAAGCTGATGATGATGATATTTACAATGTTTTGTCCACCTTAAAGCGGTTAACATCTTTCCACAAGTATGTTGTTTGTTTAAAGTAGATTCAGTGATTAAAATGTACTAATCAACATAAACTGTAGCAGTTTTATACATTCATGTATTTCTTTCTCTCTCTTTTTTTTTGAGGAGGGGGGTACTGGGAATTGAACCCAAGGGTACTTCACCACTGAGCTACATCTCCAATCTTTTTTATTTTAGTTTAGTTTTTTTTTTTTAATTAGAAATAGAGTCTTGCTGAGTTGCTGCGGCTAACCTCAAACTTGTGATTCTCCTGCTTTGGCCTCCTGAGTCACTAGGACTACAGATGTGTGCCAACATGCATAGCAACATTCATATATTTCGATAGAAAATTTTAGAGAAATTTTGAGATGGTGGTGTTTTTCTTTATTATGCAAATTTTCTCCAGAGAAATTATGGTCTGTTGTTATTTAATTAAGATGTAAGATTTACTATTAGTGTAATGAAAAATTATCATTTAAAATGATGAGTGTACACTATAAAAGTTGAAGTACATCAGTATTATTTAACAAATTAGATAAGCTTATTTTTATAAGCTAGACTTTCATGGGTATAATTTTGATGGCTTTTAGAAGCCTTGCTAAATAAGAAACAAGATTGGTGATGAGTTGGAGATGTTACTCAAGGAATACAAAATTTCAATTAGAATAGGAATAAATTCAAGAGATCTGTTGTACAGCATAATGAATATAGTTAACAACAATATATTATATCCTTAAAAATTGCTGAAAGTAGATTTTTAGTATTCTTACCACAAAAATAATTATATGAGGTAATGCATATGTTAATTAGTTCTAGTTAGCCATTCCATAAGATGCATATTTCACAACAACACCTACATGATCATTTGTCAACTTAAGTGAAAAAAAAATTATGGGGAAAGCCATGAAAGTAAGTTCTACGGGCTTTTTCCTAAATTATTTTTGTTTGGTTCCTTATTACAGTGTTCTGGGAACAGAACAGTTGAGTTTCAACAAGGAAAAAAAGGTTCAATGAATAAAACGTATGTTTTCAAGCTGTAATTTGTATATCTCTTAAAATTATGCTCATCTTCTCCATAAAGAAAGGAAAGTAAAATTTGTTTGTCAAAAAAAAATTTTTTTTTTTTTTTTGGTTGAGTCTCTTAATGAATTCTATAGATTTCTAAAGCATTTTCAAAAATCTAAACTTTTAGCCAGGTTCAGTGTATTCCCAGCAATTTGGGAGGCCAAGGCAGGAGGATTGCAAGTTTGAGACCAGCCTTAGCAATTTAGTAAGACCCTGTCTCAAAAATAAAAAGGGCTGGGGATATAGCTCAGTGGGAAAGGGTCTCTGGGTTGAATTCCTTTTACCTCCCTCCCTTGCGCTATATATATACACATATATATACACACACACACACACACACACACATATATATATATATACACACATATATATATACATATACATATATATATACACACATACACACACATATGTATGTACATATATATGCACACACACAAATATAAATCTCTATACATAAACATACATATACATTGGTTATAAATTTTAAAGTTGTAAATGGATCTTAAAATACTAAAAATAAAAGTTACCTATGTATGAAGTTTGAGTTTATGTTGACCATATGGTAGAAACTTTCAGTTAAATGTTTGAAGTTTTATTGTTGATTTCTTCAGTGAATTCCTGGTATCAGCTCTTTTTCATTCTGTGTGTGTGTGTGTGTGTTTGCGCACGCGTGTGAGGGTCTAACACATTTCCTTAGTGGATCCTTTTTAATTCTTAAAAAAAATGTTGGGTTTTTTAAAATTTTTTGTTTGTTTTTTTAGTTGTAGATGGACTCAGTACATTTATTTATTTACTTATTTATTTGATGTGGTGCTGAGGATCAAGTGCAATGCCTCAAACGGGCTAGGCAAGCACTCCATCACTGAACCACAATCTCATCCCCAAGAAAATGTTATTTTACTCTTCCTTTTACTGAAACTAAGTTCAAATAAAAGTTTTCTTGAACTCTATCTAGAATGAAGTTAATGCATCTTTCGTTTGTTTTAGTGCTCATGATCTCACAAAATGGGATCTGTTTGGCAATTGCTACAGATTATTGAAGACTGGAATTGAACATGGAGCTATGCCAGAACAGGTAGGAATTATTGATATTTTTTCTCTATTGTCTTAAAATTAAACTTCTCTGACATAACAATTTTAAAGCCTTTTATGGAAAGTAGTTGATCATTCTTTAATCCAGACTTCTCCTTTGAGAATTATTATCATAGTGATTGACTGTTACTGTTAGTATTATCATATATTCAGATGTGTTAGAGCAGGAAAAAATTAAAGAACTTTTTCTATAATACAACTTAAAATTTTTAATGGACTTCTAAGGGAAATATGATTGATTATTACCATAACAATTTCAAAACTTCTGAATATTTCATTATGTAATGAAAATTTCTAATCATGACTATATTCCAAACTCTGTTTTAGGTATTTCAAATACAGGGTTTTAGGCATGGCTTAGCTTTTGTATTAGACCCATAGTTAAATATTTCAGGAAACCTTCAGCAGATTTTACAATATTTTGTACTTACAAGTTAGAGTACAACAAGCAGGAATTGAAAAAACTGAGACCTGAGTAGAATAATTGTTTTATTTCTGCATGAGAAAGAAGTGATTTGGTATACTGCAGATAGTCACAAAGACCAAAATAACAACTTTATAGTAGGATTGTGTATAGAGATTCTCTCTCTCATTCCCATTTGGTGATATGGAATGCTTCAGTGATGCTTCAGTGTTATGAAGCAATAAGAATTTTGACACATATAACAAAATGATAATTTCATAATTTCAAGTCTATCACAGAAGCCAGACATGGTGATGCCTGTAGTTGTAGTGACATGGGAGACTTAGGCAGAAACATCCTTGAACCCACTGCAAGGCCAGCCTGGGCAACATGGTGAAGTCCCATTTCAGAAAAACAGTCAGGTTTGGAGATGTAACTCAGAGGCAGAGTGCTTGCCTTGTATACACAAGGCCCTGTATTTCACCCACAGCACCATTTAAAAAAAATTAATTAATATTAATGTCAATTACATAAACAGTGTTCTACAATTACTATGATTACATCAACTGGGAATGTAGCTGAGTGGTAGAGCACTTCCCTTGTAACACAAAAGGCCTTGGGTTCAATCCTCAGCATCACCCATGCCTAACATTCAACTTTTTTGAACACTGCTTCATGTAAAGCCGCTCTTTAAAAAAAAAAAAAAATGCCTTATTTTTATGTCTGAGGATCGAACCCAGTGCCTCACACGTGCTAGGCAAGCGCTCTCCCACTGAGCTACAACCCCAGCCCTAAAGTTACTCTTAATAAAACAAATGTCTGGGGCTGGGGATGTGGCTCAAGCGGTAGCGCGCTCGCCTGGCATGCGCGGGGCGCTGGCTTCGATCCTCAGCACCACATAAAAAATAAAAATAAAGATGTTGTGCCCACCAAAAACTAAAATAAATAAATATATATATATAAAATAAAACAAATATCCCTGACTATATTAGGTATTTTTTATTGTAGTTTATGTAAAGAGGTAAAATATTTGACCCTTTGTTTTTTCTCATTTATTATTGGCACTTCAAATTTCCATTTTTGTGATCTCAGTTTTTAGTGCCCTAAATACAGTTCACTCGTATTCTCAAGCTGTTCTTTAGATTTGCAAGGAAATGAGAAACATAAGTTATTCCCTTTTTGCTTTTCTCTCTTTCATCTGGAACTATAATGATGTCTTAAAAGTTATTTTTTAATTCTCTATACCATTGTTACTATCTTAATACTAACCTGTGATGGTCTCACAGTTCTGTATTCTGATATTATTTTTTATTACTTATATTCACTACATAGGTGTTATTTTCCTTGTTGTGTATTAATTTGTCAAATAACTCTGTTAACTTCTTAAACACAAATTCTAGTCTTTAGCTATGTGTACAAAATTTGAGTACATAATTGCCAGACTTGTTCATTTTAGCAGTTCCTGGAAACATCTCTTAAAATACCCAGTATTGAAAATGTAAAAACTCTATATTCAACTAATTTCTTTTTGTTTTTTAAATATTTTTATTAGTTATTGATGGACCTTTATTTATTTATTTATTTATTTATTTATTTGCTTATGTGGTGCTGAGAATCAAACCCAGTGCCTCACATGTGCTAGGCAAGTGTTCTACCCCTGAACCACAGCCCAGCCCCATTTTTTTTTCTTTTTTATTGGTACATTATAATTGTACATAAGAGTAGGATTCATTATGTCATATTTTTACATGTAATGAATGAACATAATTTGCTGAATCTTCTACCCCAATACCTTCCCTTTTTCTTCCCTCTTCTCGAATCCTCATCCACTTGCTCTACTCCATTGATTTCTCTTCTATTATTATTTTAATTAGTGCATTATTACATATACACACACACACACACACACACACACACATGTAAAAGCAGAATTCACTGTTGCATATTTGTATATGGACATAGCATAATTTGGTAGATTTCATTCTTATTACTTCCCCATACCCTCATGTCCTCCCTCCATCTTAATCTCCTTCCTCCTTCCACTATTCTGTTGGTCTTCATTCTATTTTCCTGAGTCTCCCCCCCCCCCAACACTTTTTTTTATAATATTCCTTTCTCTCATCCCCTCCCCCACTTCCATATATGAGAAAACATTTGACCCTTGACTTTCTGAATCTAGCTCTGAGCTTGTTTTCTACTTTCATTCATTTACCAGCAAATGACCTAATTTCATTCTTCTTTACGACTAAGTAGAATCCCATTATATATATCTATCTATACATCTATATCTATCTCTCTCTCTCTCTCTCTCTCTGTATGTATGTATGTATGTATGTATATATATATATATATATATATCTCACATTTTCCTTCTCCATTCTCTTGTTGGACAGCTACCTAGACTGGTTCCACAACTTGGATATTGTGAATTGTGCCACTATAAATATTGGTGTGCTTGTTTCACTATAGTATCTTTAGTTCTTCTGAACAAATACAAAGACATGAGATAGCTAGCTGGTGGTTCCATGTCTACTCTTTTGAGGAATCTCCATACTGCTGTGAGAAATAGTTGTATTAATTTGCAGTCCCACCTACAAAGTACAAGTATGCCTTCCCCCTCCATAATTGCCATCGTTTTTATTGTTATTTATATTTTTGATGATTGCCCTTCTAATTGGAGTATGATGAAATCTCAAGTGTAGTTTTGGTTTTTATTTCCCTGATTGCTAAGGATATTGAACATTTTTTCATGTATTTGTTGGCTATTTGTATTACTTCTTTTGAAAACTGTCTATTTAGATCATTTGTCCCTTTATCAGTTGGGTTATTTAGTTTTTTGGTGTTAAGTTTTTTGAGTTCTTTTTATAGTCTGGACATTAATCCCCTTTCAGAAGAATAGCTGACAAAGATTTTCTGCCATTCTGTAGGCTCTCTCTTCATGCTCTAAATTGTTTCCCTTGCTTATGCAACTTTGTAATTTGATATGCCACCCTACTAATGATTCTTGGTTTTATTTCCTGATTATTATTAAGGAAGTCAGTGTCTGCATCGATATATTGGAGTATTGACCCTACATTTTCTTCTAGCAGTTGCAGTGTTTCTGTCAAATTCCTAGATCTTTGATCCCACTTCATGTTTATTCTTGTGCAGAATAAGATAGGAATCTAATTTCATTCTTCTACACATGGATATCTCGTTTTCCCAGTCCAATTTTTTTAAAAAAAAGACTTATCTTTTCTCCAGTGTATGTTTTTGACCTCTTTGTCAAAGATCAGATGATTGTGTCTTTGTGAATTTGTCTGGGTGTCTTCTGTTCTATTCCATGGGTCTGCATATCTGTTTTTAAGGCAAAAGATATCTTGTTTTGTGGCTTTGTACCTATTTCCTGTTGGTATAGTTTTAAGTTTAAATATGATCTTGAATAGCATCTAAAAAAAATAACTATTAAAATTCTGCTTTAATGTATTATTTCCAGAACTCCAAGTAGATTCTAAAAATTGAAAAACCCAAAAAGCATTTATAGAATTTTTAAAGATATTATTGCTTTAATATATAAATATACCAAAGAGAATTTTATTTTTAGGTATATGTAAAAGTACCAATCAAAAATGAATTAATACAGGAGAAAAAGGAAGACCACTAGGGTAGAGGAAGGAGAATAAGGGGAGAGGGGAAGAGAAGCAAAGGGGGGAGAGGAGAATGGGGATTGAAATCAAATTCCTTGCATGTATGATTTTGTCAAAATGAACCCAACTACTATGTATAACTTTAATGCTCTAATTAACAGAAAAGAAAAAAATATTGCTGTAGAACACAATAGTATGAGTAAACCCGTTTAAAAAATAAAATCATACAGACTAACTTTGGGCTTTTCTGGGTATCAATAATAGAAAATTTTCATTTGTAGTTAGAATGCAGCAGGTACTATTTGAATTGTTATATATAATTAATTTGTTAAACTTTAATGAAAAACCGTATAAGATATATATGGGTATTTTTATCGTATTGATGATGAAACTAAAGCATAGGAATATTACGTAATTTGCCTGGCACACCCACTCAAACCCAAGCTTTTAAATTCTTCTCATTCTCTCTTCACATTTTCTCCTATTGATTGGCTACTACCACTGATACTAAGGAACTCAAGCTACACTTTACCCTTTACCCATCCATGCCTTCTTAACCCCATCCCATTCCTTTAGATATTTTTTCCGTGTCAGATTTTTTTTGTATTTATCTTTTTTCCAAATACCTTTTGTACTGTTTTATTGGAAACTGTGGAGGAAATTAGATGCTGGTATTTAAACCATCATTATGAACTGGAAATCACCACATTATTCATATAATGTAGGGGGTGACTTTAACTTAAGTCAGGTCATTGATTTTGGATAGATTATGGCTTGATATATGTGTTGATAGAGTATGCTTTCATTGAAGACTATATATTTATATCCTTGCTAAGCTTAGAAGTTATTTCAGTTACCCACTTCCAAGTTCCTTGGGCATACCATATCAAAACCTTTCAGGTTTCCTCTATCCATTATGTATTCACCAAGACTCCTAAATCAAAAAGCCAGGAATCAGATGATACCTCTTTTTTCTCCACCACCACATGCATATGCAGACACACATCCAGCTTGCCACCTACATAATCATTATTTACAAAAATATTTGACAGGTCCTAAAGATATGTTTTTTAGTTGATTTTATTAGTTAATATTCATTAAGGTTCATTTTGACATAATTATACAAGCGTAGAACATAATTCATTCTAATCAGTACTTTTTCCTCTTCTCCTGCCACCCCCATTCTCATCCCTCTACTACTGATCTTCTATTTATTTATATATTTTTAAATTAGTGTCATGTGACTATACAAAAAGGTGAGATTCACTGTGGTACATTCATATATGTACACAGGAAAATTTGGTCAGATTCTTTCTACTGTTCTTTCTTTTTCCCGTCCTTCTTCAATCCCCTTCCTCTACTCCAAGGATCTGTCTTCTATTTTCAAAGAATTCCTCACATATCTTCTCTCTCTCTCTCTCTCTCTCTCTCTC
>NW_026000240.1:27180509-27184878 GCF_001458135.2 Marmota marmota marmota
CCTTTTTTTTTTTTTTTTTTTTTTTTTTAATTTTTTTAATATTTATTTTTTAGTTTTCGGCGGACACAACATCTTTGTTGGTATGTGGTGCTGAGGATCGAACCCAGGCCGCACGCATGCCAGACGAGCGCGCTACCGCTTGAGCCACATCCCCAGCCCTCTTCCCTTGCTTTTTAATATTACTTATTTATCTACCCATCTATTGAGATGATGTTCTTTTATGCCAGGGACTATTTTTATGAGCTGCTTTTTCTTGCTAGGCCCTGGGCTGGGGGAATATCAAGGTATTAATACTTAAACTCAATGTGTGTCCTTTGCTGTTTTCAGTATCAGAAGCCCTGAACTCTGTTTACTATAGTCTCTTCAGAGCAAAACCACGTACTCATCAGTCTTATGTAAAACAAAAAAAAACTTGTTGATACTGTTCTCCACAGTTTCTCTAATCCAGATATAAACTTCTAGTAAAGTTCTCTTGGTCAGCTGTTCCTTCACTGCTTCCTTTCTGTGCCATGGAGAGATCAGGAATCACTGCTTAGCTCTGTTCCACCATCTTACTCCTCCCCTAAAGATATTTTAATGGTGTATTAGAAGCAATTCCTAATTTCAGAAGGCTTTTGTTCCTTTTTATAAATTCTACCTCTGAATATGCTTTGTTCTTCCAGGCTCTACTACTACCTTAATTCAATCCCTCATATATTCTCTAGTTGATTACTGCAGAAACTTCCTGTTTTGTCTTAGTAACCTCAGTTTCACCCTCTCTCCAATCTAGGCTCTGTTCCAGTAATTCTAAACTGTATGTGTTCATCAGAAACCCTTATGAAACTTTATGTAACTACTTTATTCCTCTCAGATATTATTCTGAAAATAGTTGTTATAACCCCTATAGAAGATTGTTTGCCTATGTTTATCAAAATTGAAAGTGTACATACACTTCCTCTGAGCTTTCATAGTACTAGGAAATTAGACTACAAATATATACTTGAATGTACACTTCCTCTGAGCTTTCATAGTACTAGGAAATATATACTTGAATGTATGTATAAAGGTGTAGTTACAGATATAGCATTTTTATTAAATTTAAAACTTGAAATAATCCAAATATTCTTGAATTAAACACAGGTTAAATAAGTAGGATAGTTTTGATTCTCTGCAATTCTGTGTAGCTATGAATAAAATAATGAGGTAGATGTTTCTTATGTTATAATATTCTATGTGAGAAGACATTTACTGATATATTGAATGAAAAGTGCAAGGAAGAGATCAGTATTTATAATTTCAAAGGGTGATGAGAAGATCTTTAGTATATCTAATTGACAGATTATTTCTGGGATGAGATATAAACTGTTAACCAGGACTTTCTCAATGGAAAACTAGAGATCTATAGTGGTCAGGAAACTTGATTTGAATTGTATACCATTCTATATTATATATTTTACCATGTAATCTGATGTTGATGCTTTTTAAATTTAAAAATCCATTGTTTTATAGTGAACAATTGGAAAATGAAATTTTATAAAATGTGTCATTTACAATATCTACAGAAACATGAAATACTTAGGTATAAAACTAACAAAATAGGCTCTGGGGCTATGGCTCAGGTAGAGTGCCTGTCTGGCACATGTGAGGCACTGTGTTTGATCCTCAGCATCACATAAAAATAAATAAATAAAATAAAGGTATTGTGTCCACCTACAACTAAAAAAATTTTTTAAATAACAAAATATGTGCATAATCTATATGATTAAACCTACAAATCATTAATAAAAGAAATCAGAAAATGAAAATTATGTTTATTAATTGGAAGATTCAGTGTTGTTACTGTCAGTTCTCTCCAAACTGACCTGTAGATTTAACAGTTATAGTTAAAATCTGAGTAGAATTTTTTGTAGAAACTGACAACTTGACTATAATATCGTATGGAAAATATTCATATGGAAAAGCAAAAGAGCTAAAAGAATTTTAAAAGCAGAGAGGAGATACATACTTCTTGATTTCAGGACTGTAAACCCTAATCAAGATGATGTAGTATTAAAGAAAGAATAGATAGCTTGGTGCAGTGGTGCATGCCTATAATCTCAGCTGCTCGGGAGGCTGAGGCATGAGAATCTCAGCAACTTACTGAGGCCATAAGCAGCTTGGCAAGATCCTGTCTCTAAATAAAATATTTTTTTAAAGGCTGGGAATGTAACTCAGTAGTTAAAAACCACTGGGTTCAATCCCCCGATACCAAAAAAAAAAGAAAGAAACTATAGATATATATACATTGAAAGAGCAGGATAAAGAGTCCAGAATTAGTGTCCTGTGTACATGGTCAGTTGATTTTGTTTCTTCCCACAAAGATACCAAAGCAGTTCTTTAGAGAAACAATAATCTTTCATCAAAAATGTGTGGGAAAAAATCCATATTCATACTATATACAAAAATTAATTCAGCCAGGCACTGTGGAACATACTTATAAATCCCTGCTATTTGGAAGGCTGAGACAGAATGACTGGAGCCCAGGAATTCAGGATCATTCTGGGCAACATAGTGAGACCTGATATTTAAACAGAAAAATCCTAAAACAGATTATAGACCTAAATGTAAAACCTGGTACTATAAAACTTCTAGAAGAAAACATGAGAAAAATCTTTGTGACCTTGTTTTAATCAAGAAATTAGCTAATACCAAAAACAGAGAAAAAAATACATTAATCTTCATTAAAATTAAAAACTAAAAGAGAATCAAAATCAAAGTCAGGCCAGTTGCTGGTGAATATTTATAAATCCCATATCTGATAAAGAAGTTTTATACAAAAATAGAAAGATTTCTCAAAATTCAATAGTAATAAAAACAACCCAATATTTTAAAAATGAACAAAAGAATTGAACAGATAATACCAAAAATGAATGGCAAATAAGCACATGAAAAGAAACATCATTGGAGAAATGTAGGTTAAAACCACAGTGAGATACCATTACAAATCTATTAAAAAGGCTAAAGAAGAAATTAAAAAATCTGATATTACCAGATACTTGTGAGGGTAGAAACAACTAGAACTCATATGGGATCAGAAAACAGATTTTCAGGTACAGGGAAGAGGCTGACTATAAAAGGATCTGGGAATTTGAGGAGTGATCAATCTGTTTTATATCATGATTGCTTTGCTGATTACATGACTATGGGTTTGTATAAGTGATACATTAAATTGTTTTTGATTGAAAAAAAATAAGACAGTGATTGTTTCTATGAAGATTTTTTTCAAAGTCAGACCAGTGTGTATTTCTAGGCTTAGAAAACCCCAGAAAGTAATACAACCTGAAAAACAAAAGAAAAACATCACATAGTAGAAATTTCAGAACCAAGGAAAGTTTGATATAATTTTTATTACAGAGGTACAAAACTCAGTTATGTAATGATTGCAAAAAAAATATTTAAAATAAACTAAGAATGTTAAACTATTTCTTGAACGAATTTTTAGGGATGGAGGATGAACATTTGTAATAAAAAAAAAATCTCTATGGGTCGTCCTTCAGAGGGATGGCTAAGGTGAAGTACAGTTGATCTCTCAGGCTACATATAGCATGACACCATTTATTAAAAGCTCAAAAACTATCAGTTAAACAGTATATCATCTATTGGTATGTGTAAGTGATGTATGTGATTAAGAAAAAAAAACTTTTTTAAGAGCAAGGGCAATTATATACATGAAATTTAATGGAATGGTTAACCAGGACATGAGAAATGGGAAAATGCTCATAGGTTAGAAGCAGAGTTACTGGTATTAGAGCTGGGGATGATATAATACATTTTTGAAAACTACTACTTTTTGCTGTTATAGTATATTTTTTTCAAAACATTCTAATCTTAGCACTCTGTTGTCAAGGATCTCTCTGAATTTTAATAGCATCCAGATTTCTTTTGTCCTAGAAAGGTGACCATTGTGTGTGTGTGTGTATAAGAGAATATATATATATATATATATATTTTTTCCTCTTAAAAGTAAAAGGAGATACTGTTTTTTAGTTGCTCTAAGACATAAGCATAAACTAGAATGTATGTTCACCTTCCTGTAAGGTCCTCTGTGACCTGCTGTCTTCTCATTCAGCCTCATTTTTTTTGTTTATACTTAAGCTTTATTGTGTTCAGTTTATCAAAGCATTCTTTGAAATTTCCATTTTTTTTTTGCAAGATTAAATCTTTAACCCTTTTCTTTCAGATTTAGTATAGAGGGCTTCAGGGTGTAGCTCAGTGTTACAACAAGCACTAGGTCCTGGTGAAGTTCAGTCCACCCCTACACACGCACACACAAACACAAACTATTACAGATGTTTGCCTATCTAGGAATATTTTCCTAATGTTACTTTTTTTTTTTTTTTTTTTTTTTTTT
>NW_026000240.1:27184937-27265010 GCF_001458135.2 Marmota marmota marmota
AAAAAAAAAAAAAAAAACAGTATGAGATCTCATTAGTTTTAAGGGGATTTTTTTGTCTGTCTGTTTGGTTGGGTTTTGGTTGGTTGGCTGGTTGTGTTTTTTTGTTGTTGTTGATGTTGTTGTTGTTTTTCCTGTTGGCATGGGGATTGAACCCAGGATGCTCTATCACTGAGCTACAACTCCAGCCCTTTAAAAAAATTTTTTTTGTTTTTTTTTAATTTTGAGACAGGATCATGTAAAATTGCTGAGGTCCTCACTAAGTTGCTGAGATTGGCCTTGAACTTTCAGTCTTCCTGTCTCAGCCTTCTAAGTCTGGGATTACAGGCGTATACCTCTGTACCTGGCCTGTTTTCACTTTTACTTACTATCCAATGTGTGAGCCTCTCTTCTTTCTCCTCAACACCTGATCCGTATGTGTCTACTTTATCTGACCAGTTATTAAATTATAGTAATTGATATTTGTCCTCTCATTAAATCATGAATTAAATCAGAGCTTAGACTCTGAGTTAACAACTGTTTGAAAAATAATGTGTGGTTAGATACTGTTTTGTATCTTTTCATTTTAGTATTTTTTGTATGGCTATTATGGTATATCATTTTGAATTTTTTGTTTGCTTTTCTTTTCCCCTACTACTTCTTACGGAACTGGAGATTGAACCCAAGGATATTCTACCACTGAGCTGCATCCCCAGCCCTTTTTCATTTTGAGACAGACTCTTGCTAAGCTGCCTAGACTGACTTTACACTTGTGATACTCCTGCCTCACCTTTCCAAATATCTGGGATTACTTACATGTGCCACTATAGCTGGCCATTTTGTTTTTCAAATGCTAGTTATTTTATGTTTTCATAAACTTATATATCACATCATTATCTGTATGGGTCTATAAAAAATCACTTTTTCTAATACTTTGCCTTCTTTTGTTGTGTTTTTAAACTTAGGGTTTAAATTTTTTAACTGATCCATAAAGTCATAAAAATTGTATATGTTAAAGAGGTAACAATTAATGTTTCTATACATATGTAAGTTTTGTAATATTTAACTTAAGTTAGATCTATCTGTCTCCTCAAACACCATTTCTTTATAGTGAAAACTCTAAATATACTTTACTCCAGCTTTTTGAAATGTATTGTTCATTGTCATTATCTGTACTCAGCCTGGGGCTTTTAGTTCTGGGTTGGTTTTTTTTTTTTTTTAAAACAAAAAAAAAAAAAAACAGTATGAGATCTCATTAGTTTTAAGGGGATTTTTTTGTCTGTCTGTTTGGTTGGGTTTTGGTTGGTTGGCTGGTTGTGTTTTTTTGTTGTTGTTGATGTTGTTGTTGTTTTTCCTGTTACCAGGGATTGAACCCAGGAGTGCTTAACCACTGAGCCACATCCTTAGTCCTTTTCATTTTGTAGTTTGAGACAGGGTCTCACTAAGTTGCTGAGGCTGGCTTTGAACTTGAGATCCTCCTGCCCCAGCCTTCTGAGCTACTGGGATTATAGGCATGTGGCCACATTTTAAGTATATACCACACTATATTGTTAACTGTGAGCACAGTGATGTTGTATATTGGATCTTTAGTTTCACTCTAATTTATAGAATTTTTTTGTATTATTCTTAACTTTATGTCATTTGTTGCAGTATTTTTTCACTAAGAATATTAATTATATATATCATATTATGTTATCCATGTGTTTTTTGTTTCTGTGAAGTCAGAATTACCAGTTGGTTTCTGTTTGTTTTTGTTTTTGTTCTCATGTTTACTTAGGAAACCTTTTCAAGGTAGAGAGAGGAGAGGAGGAAAAGGGGAAATATGTGGGAATGATACCTGTACATGTATGAATATATAGTAACAAATCACCTTTATTCATGACTATAATGCACCAGTATGTGGAAAAATTAAAACTTTTCCAAATCATTTAAATACTTATTAATAGTCTTATTTTTATACTCTCCCTCACCCTCACCAGTACTGGGAATCAAACCCAGGAGTTGGTACATGCTAGGCAATCACCCTACCACTAAACTATATCCCCAGCCTTATTTTATTATATCTAAATCTTTCAGATTTATTTGCATGAATCTTTTGAAGTAAATATTGTCTCAAAATTATGGATATGCCGTACTTCCATCCTTTTATGTGATGGTGTTTCCAAAAAATATCATTATTATTTTAACAGCATAGGTGTAATATATGTTCTCCACAACTGTTTGCCTGTGTTAATTCTCAGCTTTCACAGATATCAATAGAAATTGTTCATTGAGTCTTACTATCAGATCACTGAGATTGGAAATATCAAGGTCTTTCTTAAATATAGGATACAGCATGTTTGGGGAGAAGAGAATAATGCTGTGAACCCTTTATAAGTAGGCCTGAGGTTGAATAATGTATACTGTTGGTCTAGTATCCTTTCCAAACCTCCTTTTGGACATTAGTAGAGAGAGAGATTAAGAAAGGAATGTATATTTACACTGCACTTATTGTCAGCATATTTTTCTTCATATCCTTCCTTGCTTCAGATGCTTGGAATTTATACATAAACTTGATAGTAATGTCTTAGAGTCCTGAATTATCAAGGATTAAAGTGCATTCACCCATTATGTAGCCATTCTTTGGGAAGGCTTTTAATTCTTAAATGACAGAAGTTAAACTTGTACTCCCTGAATTTTTTATGCTTCTAAACATTTTATTTATTTAATTTTATGGTATAGTATGTCTGCTAGTGCTAGTAATATATTAGTACCTTGGATAGGAGTTAGGAATATTTCTTCTTTACTAAATTATTTGTTACTTTATCTCGTACGATTTGTATCAGTGCTGTGCTTTTCTTAACATTTCTTCAAGAAAAATGTAACTGATTTTTGTCCTTTTGGTTATTATTATTTTTAATTACATATAATAGGATTGACTTTTTTCCTTTTTATGTACAGTCTTGTGAATTTTAATATTTGTGTAGATTTGTAAAGTCACCACCCCAGTAAGAATAAAGAACAGTTTCACCAGTTCTGCATACTATCCCTTTATAGTCATATGCTTTCTCCACCTGCAACTCCTGGACACTAGTGGTCTGTTTTTCATTATTAGAGTTTTTTTCTTCATGAGATTTCCAGATAAGTGGAATCAGACAGTGTGTAGCCCTTTAGAGCATAATGTCTTCATTGAAGATAATGGTTTTGAGATTAATCAAAGTTGAGAATCAAACTTCTTTTTACTACTAAATAATATTACACTTTTTTATACTCAGTTTCTTCTTATTGCTGATTAATATTACTCTGTTTGGATACATCACAGGTTGTTTTATCCATTCACTCACTGAAAGATATTTGTGTTGTTTCCACCTTTTGGCTTTCACAACTAAGGCTGTCATTAACATTTGTGTACAGATTTTTGTTTGAACATAAGTTTCCATTCCTTTAAAGTAAATGCCCATGTGTATAATAATGAGGTCTTGCTCTAAGTATATGTTTAATTTTATTTGAAACTGCCAGATCAGTTTTCAGAGTGGCTGTGTTATTCTGCATTACTCCCAGCAGTGTATGAGAGATCCACTTGTTCTGCATCCTTGTCGGTGTTTGATAATATCAGTAATTTTTACATTAGCCATCCTGCTAGTTATATAATAGTGTCTCACTGTGTTTTTAACAGATAATTTATTTCCCTAATGGTAATGATGTTAAACACCTTTTTCATGTTCCTATTTGCTAGTTTTATATCCTCTTTGGTGAAGCCATATTGATTATTTTATTTGCATCTAAAGGACCTTTTCAAAGAGGACATTGTCACTTATGTTACTAGTCTAACAATGATAGTAATATTGCATATCATTAACAGACTAGCGTTTAGTCCTCTCTTCTGTCATGTACATGTCCACTAATTTTCCTTCTCCTTAAGGTCTCTTGCAAGCAGAAAACAAAGAATCCAAATTTATCCACTGTTGTGGATAACACGTATAGATAACGTACATGTACAAATGCATATATGTTACATGTATATAATAATTTTTCCTTACAATTGTCCATAGTCTCAATTCAGACTTAATTTTCTATGTAAGTTCAGTTTTTCTAAACTTAATTACTCCAGAAACTTATTTCTCAGTATTATTTACATTAGTAACAGTTCATCTTCAGGATATATAATATCAGTAAGTGAAAGCTGATTGATTCTCAATGGTTCAATCCGCTAATCACATATAAAAAGCTGTAGTTCCTTTAAAGACATAAAGTCAAGGAAATTTATATGAAGTTAAAGAGGATAATTTTATATTAGTTAATATGGTACTAGCTTTAGTAATAGATTAACCTCATAATCTCAGTGGTTAACACAGTAGGAATTTATTTCTCACCCCCGTAACCATTAGGGGAAGTAGGTAGTTGCTGCTTCACTTAGTCATTCAGAAATTGACTTTTTCTGGGGCATTGGTATCATGCTGGGAAAAAAAAGAGGGCAAGATACAAAAGATACTCCTGCTTCTTAATTTACCAAAAATGTGCAGTAAACATTAGTGTTTCCTCCCATGAACAACATTTCCTCATGGAAATATGAAGACAGAGAAATGGGGTTGAAAGAAATTCTTAGTCATCAGACTAATGGTGCTATTTGAAGATCCTCCTTAGGGTCAGAACAATGTTAATCAAGAAAAAAACAGAAGAGGAAGGTAGTGATCATAGATTAAAACAGTTTCTTTTGGCTTTTTCAGTTTCTCATTACTAGTTCTTCTTGTTTTGTCTGTGCTCCAAAAATGATGAAGTTACTGAATAAAGGCTTCTGGACAAGTTAGGATAACATTACTGGTGTAGAGGATAAATATCAAAATGACTGATAATGAAGCTTGATGGAATAGTTCTGAATTTTCTTTTGACATTTGATATTATGTTATGCTATTACATAATGGTACTGTGAGAAAGCAAAATGCTTTTCAGGCAATGAGAGCAAGCTTTTTAATTTAAAATAATGCAGTGGAGCTTCTTTAAAAGTAAACAACCTGGGCACAATGGCTCACACAACCTAGCAACTTGGGAGGCTGAGACAGGAGTATTGTGTAAAACATTAAAATGTGAATTCTCTATTTGAAACTAGGTATTAGAGTAAGCAGGTGCCTTTTTCCATAAGCACCATCAAGAAACTTCTATAAAATTACAAAAATAAAAGGAAAGAAATTTACCCTGGTAGAGATTAGAATAAATGATATAACCAAAATTAAGCAATTCTTCAACATTATTTTGTAGATTTTAATTTCCCATTTATTGTTATTGTCACTCTTCTAGTAATTTAATAATTGATGTTTCAAACTCAGGAGAACTGTTTAGGAGGAGAGTTTCTTTTTGTTTTTGTTTTGTTGTTATTATTTTTTGTTTGTTTTGCAGTGTTGGGAATCCAATCCAGGACATTATGCATACTGGGAAAGCACTCTACCACTAAACTACACACCTGCTAAATTGAGAGTTTTTTTGTTTTGTTTTGTTTTGTTTTTTAAATTTTGCCTTTTGCTTCCACAAAAATCCCTTTACCATTGTATTTGGAATTGTAAGTGACAGCTTATCAAAAGGGTCTCAGGAACCATTAGTGTACTGTCTTTGAACATCTTCTAAGTATACCAAGGTGATTTATTTAACACTAACCTTTACAGTGTGTCCATAGTCTTGTTTCTGCATTTTGATATGAATGAGTTATGTTAATTATGTTTATTGAAACCCTGACATTGTCTCTTCTGGTCACTGCTGCAATCCTGTAATCACAGCCACTTGGGAAGCTGAAGCAAGAGGAATTGTTAGTTCGAGGCCAGCCTGGGTATTTAGCAAGACCCTGTCTCAAAATAAAAAGGTACTGGGATTCAATGCCCAGTACCGGGGGTAGGGTGGGGGGAGGAGATAACTCTAATTCTTATGAGTTATTTTCAGTGTTCAAGTGGGCACTTTGGAGATATCTTTTGCTTAAATGCT
Organism: Marmota marmota marmota; assembly: GCF_001458135.2. Classification (NCBI taxonomy): domain Eukaryota; kingdom Metazoa; phylum Chordata; class Mammalia; order Rodentia; family Sciuridae; genus Marmota; species Marmota marmota. The sequence goes on from NW_026000240.1 coordinate 27,190,863, forward strand.
CTGAAACAGGATAATTTTAAAATAAAACTAGCAAAGCTCACAACTACTTTCTGCAGCATTCCATTTATGGATTTCTCTCTCATTCTCTACATATGTTTATTTTTATGGTTTTTAGTTTATCATATGGGGATGATAATAGAAACACTAAAATTAGCAAGTAAAATAACGTAATATCACTTTATGAGATATGTTTTGGTACAATAAAGGAATATCATGGATTTGAACAAAACTTCAGTAAAAATCCTACCCAAAATGGAATTCTTTTTTATGTTATGAATCTTATTTCCCTGAATTTATTATTTGTCTCCCTAGAAAATAAGAAACAAAGGCGTGAACTATACATTTCAGAGCTGAAGGAATTCAGATCCCAATAATAAATTTTTTTTAAAAGGCAGCCATGGGCAGGCTGGGGTCGTGGCTCAGTCGTAGAGCACTTGCCTAGCATGCATGAGACACTGAGTTCGATCCCCAACACCACATAAAAAAACTAAATAAACAAAATAAAGGTATTGTGTCCATCTACAACTAAAAATATTTAAAAAAAAAAACAAAAAAAGCAGCCACAGGCTGAGGTTGGAGCTCAGTGGTAGAGCGCTTGTGCAGCATGTGTGAGGCACTGGGTTCGATTCTCAGAACCACATATAAATAAATAAAACAAAGGTCCATCAACAACTAAAAAATTATTTTTTAAAAAAGGCAGTCAGTGGGCTGGGATTGTGGCTCAGCCGTAGAGCGTTCACTTAGCACGGGTGGGACCTGGGTTCAATTCCTGGCACCACATAAAAATAAAGGCATTGTGTTGTGTCCATCTACAAAAAAGATATTCTCTCTCTCTCTCTCTCTCTCTCTAAAAAAAAAGGCAGCCATCTTCATTGTAATTAAAGAAATGTAAATTAAAACCTCACTAAGATCCTATTCATACAAAATAGAATCACCAAATATCACACACCTGATTATATCAAGTTTTGATGAAAATGTGGAGCCTCAATTAACTAGTAATAACTACTACATATAATCATTTTGGATACAGTTTGGTAACATCTAATAAAGTTAAATCAATCCAATTTCTAGAGCAATGGTTCTCAAATTATGGTTATGGGATCACCCTTAGGGGTCTCCAGGGGACGTCCATGATGTCAAAACTATTTGCATAGTAAGATAAGATATTACTTCCTTTTATTCATTTTCATTCTCTCAGCTATTTAGGGAAATATTGGTATTATAACAGAATATCCATATTTATCTACAAAAGATACTAAAATATGTGTTCAGCTACTTCATATACTTGAGATTTTCTTCATATACTTCAATCAAAACAATATATTACAAAAGAGAATGCAGAAGCAGATAGGAAAATTCATTTTTCTATTAGAGCAGACTAAAGAGATTTGCAAAATCTGTCACTCTTAATAAAATTTTGTGTTTTATAAATTTTAGCACATTTTTGAGGTTGGGGTTATAGCTCAGTGGAGAGCGCTTGCCTAGCATGTGTGAGGCACTGGGTTCAATCCTCAGCACCACATAAAAATAGATAAGTTAATTAATGTATTATGCCCATCTACAACTAATAATAAAAAATTTAGTGCATTTTTCAGAAAAATTATTAAAATATAGTCAATGTTATTTTTATATTTGAATTCAAAGTATTTTATGATTTTTAAAAATTTTTTCTAATATGGTACTATTCATAGATACATCTCAAACAACAACAACCCTTTTGGGTCCTTAGTAATTAAAGAGTGTAACAAGATCCTGAGAACAAAAACTGACAACCTCTAAAATCATAGAGAGAAATCATAGTCTTATGTACTTAAAATATACTGATTTCTGGATAAGTCAAAATAACTTACTCATAGGAAAAGATAAAGATGATATTGGGATGAGATGCTAACAGTGTTCTATTTCTTGATCTAGAGTTTAGTTACACAAATATTTTTACTTTATATTTATTTAGTAAGCTTAATATTTGTTTTATGCATCTTTGGTATAAATATTACTTTTCACATTAAAAACACTTTTTAAAAGAATAAGTAGAATATTTCAGTTTCAAAATTTGGATAATAGTAATTTCATACATTTTATATTTGTGTTTTAACATGTTATTTGGGTTCATATTATCAAGATATATTCTACTCTGGCACATGCTTGTAGCAACTTGGGAGGCTGAGGCAAGTGGATTGCAAGTTCAAAGCCAGCTTCAGCAACTTAGCAGGGCCCTATCTCAAAATAAAAATAAAGAAGTGGGGCTGAAGATGTAACTCAGTGGTAAAGTGCCCCTGGGTTAAATTACCAGTACTCCCCTTTGCCCCACATAAAAAGATATTCTATGTTTATTCTCTAGGTAAATGTGTTAGTTTATTTATCTTTTGTTTAACCCATATTTTATCCATTCTGTAAAAATTGGAATTGAACTCTATTTTATTATAAATAAAAATCATTGTAAGTATTATTCTCCAAGTACTGTGAAAACATAAATTGTCTAATTTGTTTGAATTTTTTATTGAATAATTTTTTTCATTTTATACAGATAGTTGTACAAGCACTGCAATGTTCCCATTACTCAATTCTTTGGCAGTTGGTGAAAATTACTGATGGTTCTCCTTCCAAAGTAAGTAACAGTTTCTATAGGCAGAAAGGTTATTATTATTATAATAATAATCTTGCTTAATTCATGATTAAATAATTTATCAGTTATATAAATTATTATAATCTTCAATAAAAATGCAATAATTTATTGTTACCAGTTCTTGCTTTATGAGTATTTATCTTTACCTTTTTGGAAAATAGCCAGTTTTCAAGCATTAGACACACAATTTACATATATGCAAACATAAGCCCACACAACACACAATTAAAATACTTTTAAAAAAATAACTCTGGTAGACGCAAGAGCTCTATAGGTGACATGCTATAAGGAAGAACAAATAGTGAAAGGTAAGTGTAGCTTTTGATTCTGACTGTTTGGCTGCTATGAGTTCAAAGCAAATAGCTCTCTTTTAAATGAAAAACAACTTAAAATGTTAGATACTTTTGTTTGTCTCTTTTGTTTAGTCTCTTCATAATTATGCAAAACTAAAAGGAAAATATGCCACAGATTAAGTGTAAGTGGGAATCAAAGAAGATTTTAAAAGTACTGAAGCCTTTATTTTACACTGAGGATCTTTAATACAGAAAATGCACTACATCCTTCCCAGGTAGTATGTCTAGTAGATGGCCACAAATCTCTGACAAAATCAAGAAATCCTAAAGAGCTATGGCCAAGAACAAGGGTAAATAGAAATAAATGTATACCAGCTCCATTCATGAGGTTGGGGGTTAAGGAAAATATCCTGTCTTAATTTTTTTACTGACTAAAGGTGTGGAAAGATACATTTCCCTTGAAAGTTTATAACTATGAACTAGTTTTCACTTAGGTTTTACCCTGGATTCTAACTATTTCAGTGGTTAAAAAAAGGAAAGATAAAAATAAGAACAAGTTGAGGTTTTTATTTTAAGTGTTCTAAAGTGGTAGTATCCCCAAATACCTAACAGAATCAAATCTAAATCTCTTGTGAAGGAACCTGCCTAAAAGTATTTCTATAAATAAAATTTTAAGTAAACTCATAGTAAAAACATAACTTAAAAGAAGAGAAGATACCATGAATAGAACTATGAAGTGAATCAAGACAAAAAAATATTTCACACATTGTAATTACCTGATATAAATATTATAATAATTTTTTCAGTGGTTTCATGGAATGAGAGGTTTGATGTTTGCTATAAAACCACCAGCTTAATCTGGAGCATTGTTTTCTCAGAGAAACAATTTTTTTTCTTTTTCCCTTCCTGATTAACAATTTGAGAATTTATTTGCATTTGCATCTATAAAGTAGATGTTATAATCCCATTTTATAATAAGTCATTTGAATCTCAATCTGATGCTTACTGTTAGTGCTCTTTAAATTATTGTATTAAGCTTTTAATACTACTAGTTCTGGAGGGTTTTGTTATAGATTTTATTTTTAACAAATTTTCTAAGGGCAAATTGGTTGATGCAGCCGATCACAAATTGGTAATATTTGCTAATCATTAAATTATGTTACATAGGTAGATTTCATTTCATCATTCTTTATGCCTACAGACATTTAGATGGGAAGTTATTTTGATTTCAAATGTCAGAGTTGTAATGCCAGTTAAAGTATATGGAGGAATTAGTAATGATGCACCTGAAACTCTATCCTTTTATTCCCCTTTAATTTTTTCCTGAATTTTAAATGTAATATAATAGATATTAGCATATTTATAAATGTTAACATTTGTAATGTCATTTGGAAATAACCTTTTTTTCAACAAAATAACTTCATGTAATAAAAATATTACATGAAGTTATTTTGTTGAAAAAAATGTTAAAATTGAATGAGTCATTTAGCTAGTGAGGAAGCAAGCCAGGTGACCATCATGTGTTTGGTTCCCTAGTCTTTAGTACATTTACAGAAACTCATTTAAAATTCTGTAGAAGTCATCTCTATTATTAACTAATAAATTATGCTGATTGGTTTTGGTATAAATTACAAGGTTTTCATAAATTTTCACTCTTTTGAGCACATGCTTGTTGTAACAAAGAAAGAAAAAAGGGAAAGAGAAACAAAATTACCAAGTTACATCACCTATAGATATCCACTTTTAGTTTTGATGTGCTTTGTTTCCATATTTTTTATTGGCACGTAATAAGATGTGGGGGGGTTTTTAGTTCTATTTCTTACATTTATTTCTAATCATACTGAAATCATATTTACAATTTTGCGTCTCTTAAATTAACATTTTCTTTAGGTAAGAAAATTATTATACAAAATATTTTAATGTAATATTGTACATACATCAATAATCTACATTATAGTTTATTTTGCCACTCTCCTCTTGAATGGTTTTAAACATTTTTATTAAATAAAGTTAACGCCATGATGGGCATTCTGGCTAAAATTTTGTTCTACATTTTCCTTATCTTATATTCTTAAAAGTGGAATTGCCATGTCAACAGTTATACGTATGTTGAACATTCTTTATGCATTACTGCCAAATTGCTTTTTAGAGAGTGCTTGTAAAATTTATTTTTCTTCTGTATTGTCAGGAATACGATCAATCAGAAGATTATGAATGGTAGTTATATTTGAAGCTTAATTTCAAGATATAATTTAACTCAACAGTAAAAATTTTATGAAATAAAGTATATGTGTAGACTATTATCAAGAACAGCATTAGACCTTTATTTGAAATGTAATTGAACTGGGTTTTGCCAATGGGTATTTCCTCTCCTAAGTTGAAGCCCTTTGGCAGTCACACAGGTCATGTTCAGTATATTTTGCTCCAGTGCCCCCTAGTGCTAGTCCTATAGAAACGGCCTTCAGTTTCTTTTCTATAGCAGAAAGAATCTTTCTTCTTTCAGTTCCTCTGGACATATACAAAGACATTTAAAAAGGCAAGGTAAACAGAGGGCTAAAGACTCTGTCTCTTTGTTTGCCCTAAATATCTAGAATTTATCCTCAATTTTTTTTTCCTTTTGAGAAAAGCTGTCCTGCTTTCTGTAGTCTTAAAATTATGATATTCTGCCTTACTTTATTCTGCATATTTCTGTTCTGGACTACAGTAGGGAGGGTCTGGGGCAGGCAAACATCCCTGCCTTCTGAATCAGGAACTTATTCCTAAACGAAGTCAACATTTCCTACATAACTGCAGGTGAAATTATTAGAGGTATAGTAACTACAAAATTTGTTCATCACCATCTTGACTAGAGTTGTACACCACAAATTCCAATTTTCATCTCCAAACAAACTAAAGAGAAGGAGTAAGGGTGAAGGTGCAACGGGTGGTGGCCAAGTCCCTTCAATCTTGGTTTTCTTTCCACAGACATACTTTCCTAGAAATGAGCTCAAATGAATAAAAACCTGTGGGCTGCTTTCTCTCATTCCTTCTCTTCAATGTAGCAGTGAACAATAAAGAAATAGCTCAACTAGGTCCTTGCCCAGAATTTCTGTAACAACATAGAGAACATCTCTTCTGTCTGCAGAGTTAACTGACTTGAGGTGAAGGGAATGGAGTCAAGGATGACAAATAAAACTATCCCTATAAGAACAAATTTTCACTAGTATATAACCATTTTATTTGACTTCTTTTATTCCAGAATACTTCCCTGCCACCTTCTGTTTCTTGAGAATTCTATCTTCATTAACTATTCAGTTAGTTTTAAGGCTTTCCTTTTGGTCATTCCATGACTCCAGAGTTGTTCTTTAAAAGAGATGTTTCTGTTAATATATCTCCAATCAAAATTGCTTAATTGATCTAAAAAGGTTAGGGGAGAAAGAACTAGATCTTATTTAGTACCATTTCTTGTTCAGCTCAGAATTTTTTTTTAAATCTAGAATACAGAAATAACTGACTATTCATAGTAAGTTCTAAACTTCAAAATTTTATCCAATTCTAACATTTTAAAATTCTCTACCAGAAATAAATGCATTCAACTTAGAAAGGTAAAAACTTAAAAATCATTGTTTCAGCATTTCATTAAGTGTGCCATGCTATATTTGCAATCCCCCTTGATCTCCAGGTTTCAGAACTTGCTTTCTTTCTGGCAGGGAATCCCCCACTTGAAAGAGGAAGCATAAAGCTTCCTCAGCTTCAGAAGCCTGTCTACCTGGATCCTGTTCTTACCTTCAAAGAGACAGTGACTTTTAAAGTACAATTTACAAATACCCAAACTCCTTAAGATATAGATAAGACCACAACAGGGGACAGAGGGCAAATGTACTCCTAAGGCCTTTTGTACATAGACATTCCTTAAGTGATTAAAATGTCTATCTAAAAACTGATAATTTAAGGCTTATTATCCTTAAACTTATTTAACCTAACTCATCCCCCTTTTAAAACTAAGGACTCCAAAATAAGAGTAAGATATTTTCAAGATTTATGGGAACATTCAACTGCCATTTTTTATAAAAGTCTTGTTCCAGACCTGTATCTGTGAGTAAAAGTCTTCAGTCATTCCCCTACACCTTCCACGAACAGTAGACCCTTGAAGGCAGACCAACCCTTGATGAGATCACTACCCCTATTCTTCTCAAGGGAACCAGATTGCCCCCTCAAGCAATAAGGATTTCTCTGGAATCACCTGGCAAAACTAGAACTGAGATTATGATCATCCAGAACCTAGCCACCATAACTGTAAAGGCTTGTCCTTTTCCTTATTTGAGGAACAGCTGATCTCTGTCTCAGTGTTCTCCTCTTCTTAAGGTTAAACCTCAAACTTAGCCTGTGTGTTTGTACTCTTTGGCCCAGTTTCTTCATATCTATTGTCAGTAGGTCAGAAGTTCCCATCTCTGACATCATACTCTACATAGTAATTATTACAGTATAAGAATGTATTTTAACTGAGCTTATCCAGAAGTGTAAGGCGATATTAAAAATAGATAAAACATAACAGTTCTCACTTTCTAGTACAGCTTTTCTCCCCCCAAATTACTGATGTCTACCTTCATATTAGGCCATTTATTTGAATAGAAATAAAACAGATGTCTTATCCTATTTCATTTTCCCTGAGTGATAGACTAATGATTTTTCTTCCTATAGAAGGTTTTATATTTTGGGGGAAAAAAATTTCCTAGTGATTTACAATTGCTAGGTGTCCATCAAATGACAATTTGTTGCTGATCCAATTTATCTATGTTAAGACACTCTCAGTTCTTACCTTTCCAACATTTGTGTGTGTGTGTGTTAGAGCAGTGGTTGTCTTTGGAGTTAAAAATCAAGTTTGAATTTGGCTATACTTCTTATCACCTCTGGTAGCCCAAGCCAGGTACTTCACCTGAGTTTCAGTTTCCTAGTATATAAAACGAGAATGATATTTACAACTGGTTAGGTTTGTTGAGAAGATTACATTGAGAAAAATGTTTCAGTTAACAAAAACTGTTATTTCATTGGCATTAAATCTCAGCCTTGTATCTGGTTTGTCCATCTTCCCTGCCAGAACGAAGAGTTGTAATTGAGTACTTTATTTTCTGAGGCTGTATATACGCAATAGTGTAGGTTTGGGATATAGCATAGTAGGTTTTGTTCTTCGTCTGAATTTTGGGATAGTTTGGGGATTCAGGTCTCTCTCTCTCTCTGGTCCTAACAATCACTACTTTTCCCCTGTCCCTCTGAATCTTTAGCTTCCTTCACCTTTGTACACTACAGGAAAGAGAAACCAGAAGATGTTTTGGAACTACAATAGGCATCTTAAGGGTTCCTGGAACATAAATGGATTAGCCTTTGAGGCAATGGCAGGAGTCAGCAGGTGGGGATTCATATTGCCAAGAACAGCAGCAACACTGAAAACTAGGTATTATATTTGGGGTTAAATATCCAGTAGTTTTATTGTGTATCCACAGAAGTTTCTATCCTGTTGGAACAAGTCCTGTGACTCTCCATGAGCTAGGTCCCCACCCCTTAATTATTTCTTAGTTTAAAATTTTCTACCTTCCTGGAATGAGTCCTTTGACTCTCCCTTTTGTCTTATTCTCTTGTTAACTAACCTGATTTTTTTATTAACATCTATAAAACCCCCTTGGGGAGGCTGAGATAGCAAATCTAATAAGGCTTTCTGAACTGTTTTCAGTTTTGCAACATACGAAATAGTCGGCAACAGAGTTGCCGTTAACAACAGCATTTACCATGACCTGGTTAATGGCCATGTCAGGTGAATATATCCAGGTCATCATAAAATGCCTCTTGCATATGAAGGATATTGGCTACTATGCCTGGAATGTTCTATTTGCATTTATTGGTGGAGTTGAACAGTCCCCCTTCTCAGAGTAAAACAGACCTAATAGTGACTTCTGTCTAGTTCACCAGGCTGACTTCACTTGGGAGTAAGGTTCTATGTCTTGACCAACTATAGTCATCTGTGATTATTGCTGAGTACGTTATTGGTCCTGCCATCAATCCAGATATGACTTTGTCTCCATAGCATTTAAAACCAAAGGTACCGGTCCTAAATTAGTTATTCTCAAAATTCTTTTTAGTAGAGTCTCCTCAGGAAGTGGATGGTACTGATATAGAGTGAAACAGTCCCTTTACAGTATAGCCCATGGTCTATGTAATTTCTTAGTTTTGCCCTCCCCTAATGTTGATTACCTTTTTTGTAACCAATGGCCTTTGAGGTATTTTTATTGTCCTTGCATAATTTTTCTCTTGAAGGGTAGATTTGAAGCTGATAGTCTGAGCCTTATTTCATACAGACTTAATTAGCATCTAAGCTTGGTTCATCCTCAAGGCCTGAGCCTGCACTCTTACTTTCATTTTAGCTATTACAGATAACAGTAACTAAAGGATTGCATTTAACATGGCTGCTTCTTATTTTGCATTTCCTTACATGTCTAATGTTCCTACTCCTTGAAATTTAGGTCTACAACATCTCTAAATTTCACTGGTAACTTTACCAAGCATAGAGCACCACAAGTTTTATACCATAGATGACTAGTAGTCCCTGGATCAAAGGTTCCTCATTATCCACCCTTATGTATTTTCTTACATGTAACCATGAGTCAGGGCTGTTCTAGCAAATCTCATCACTGCCACTAAATATAAGAATATTAAGGGAAAAAAAGGAAACTCATTGTCTTCCCATATTCTCACAGCAGAGAATACTTGTATGACCTAAGAAGTGTGAGGATTTCTCCCTACCAGAAACCAATCAATCAGTTCAACAGTGGATACCAGCTGAGTGTTGTTTGATTCAGTTCTGACATTACAGTATTGGATCCCACAGTTTAAGATTTCAGTCCCACAACACTGCCTTCTCTATTTCAATGCCAGTTGCAGTCTCAAGTTGTTTTACCTTCTGACTGACCTGCTATAAATAAGGATTCCCATGGTACCCTTCTTGGGTTAAGTTAATTTGCTAGAATGGCTCACAAAACGTAGAGAAATAGTACTTAAATTAGAAAGGATACCCATGAACACCAGATGAAGAAATGAATTGGGCAAGGCATATGGGAAAATGTATAGAGCTTCCATGCTTTCTCTAGGTGCACCATCCTCCAGAAAACTCCACATATTCAGCTATTTGGAAGCTCCCAGAACCCAGTGCTTTGTGGTTTGGGTTTTTTTGTGTGTGTTTGTTTGTTTGTTTGTTTTTTACTTGTAGTTGGACACAATACCTTTATTTTATTTATTTATTTTTATGTGGTGCTGAGGATCGAACTCAGCATTCACGCGTGCTAGGTGAGTGCTCTAACACTGAGCCACAACCCCAGCCCCACCACTTTGTGGATTTTTGTGGAACTTCATTACATAGCCTTGCTTGATTACATCACTGGTTATTGGTGACCAACTCAACATTACCCCTTCACTCCCTGGATGGGGAAGGAGCAGGGCTAACCCTTTAACTGTGATTTGGTTTTTCTGGTGACCAGCCCCTATACTGAAACTGCCTAGGTGATAGGCATCAGTCAACTCATTAGCACATGAAAGATAGCACTTTAGAAAGTCCCAGGATTTTAGAAGTTGTATGCTAGGAAACAGACAAAAGACCAACTATACCAACTATGTATTTCACAACATCATACAGCCCTCCCATTTAGATATTTGCTCTACCATTTAGAATATGAGTGCCCTGGATTTCAGTTATTTGTCTATAAAATGGAAATGTTTTCATTTATTTCACAGAGTGATTGTGAAATTTATATTTATGAACATGGAACATAGTACTTGATACACAATAAGCTCTCAACAAAAGATTGTATCTTTTAAATGACCTATTAAACATCCATTCTGTTTAGAATGTGATTCCAATGCACAAAATTTTAACACTCCCATTATAAAAATCCTCCTTTGGTAGTTCCTTATTTTTATCAGGATAATATCCAAATGATTTAACATTACATTCAAAATGGCCTTTCGTTTAAGTGGAAATGGGTTCTATTTTTCTCTTTTGCTTTCTTGTCACTCCTGTTTATACCTGAGCTACAATTAACTTCCTCAAAAGTATCTCCAAACTTTTGAACGTTTGGGGCCCTATCTGGAATACCTTTTTAAATAATCTCTGTCCCCTGGATCCAGCTTCATGTTAGTTCTTTGTTCTCCTTTTATGACTACTTTTGACTCTGAGTTAGCTTTTCTAGCATAGGGCCCATGCTCTCTCCTACCATAGCACTCTGCACTCCATTGTAGTTGCCTGTTATTTTATCTGTTTTCCTCAATGCATTGTGAATGTTTGAAATTAAAGTTCAAGGAATGTTGAGATGTGGTTACTGAATATTAATCCACAGGTACATTAAAGGTCTTCAAGACATTTTCCTTTTACTACTATGTACAAGATGAGCTTATTTCTTCCTGTAAATATGTGCACTGTAGCTGGGCATGGTGGCACATGCCTGTAATCCCAGTGGCTCAGGAGGCTTAGGTACGAGCATCACGAGTTTAAAGCCATCCTCAGCAAAAGTGAGGCTTTAAGCAACTCGGTGAGACCTTGTGTCTAAATAAAATACAAAATAGGGCTGGGGATGTGGCTCAGTGGTTGAGTGGCCCTGAGTTCAATCCCTGGTACCCACCCCCCGAATAAATAAATATGTGCACTCTATTAGTAATAGGATATATGTATAACTTTCAAAGTATTATTATTTAGGTTGTGAAGGTGCCAAAATAGTGCTGTCATCTCTACAAAATAGAAGAGCCTAAAGAATTTTAATTTAATAGAGTACCTTATTAAAATGATTTTTACATGGGCGTTTGCTCAGATAATTACTTTTTATTGCTATTTTAAAAACCAATATAATGCTGAAATCTTTGCACATGTCATTCATTTGTCAGGAAAATATGAGCTCTGGTATCAGTCCTGGTTTCAATGCCCTTTGCTAATAATGACTGATTTTTTAGGATCTATTTTGTTGTTGTTATTGAGACAGTCTCTCAATATTATTGCCCAGACTGCTCTGGAACTTGTGGGCTCAAAGAGATCCTCCCACCATAGCCTACTGAGTGCTGGGGCTGCAGGTGCATATGAATGTGCCAGTAATTAACTTGTGTAATAGTAAACCCTCAAATCAGTGCTTGACATGTTGTAGATGCTTGATAGAGTTTAGATCTCCTTTCAGGAAAATGATTATAGCTCAGTAGCAGAATGTGTGTTTAAGCAGAATGTGTTTAAGCATGCTCAGGTTCAGTCCCAGTATGAAAAAAGAGAAAGTAAATTTCCCTTTAGACTTTTTCAGTGTTGTTTCAGGTGAGATATTATCTGGCCATCTAATTAAATTCCATTTACACATCCACTCTTTGAAGGTGTATCTTTCTTCCACAAACATTTGCAGTACACTGTGAATATAGGAGAAGTTCGGTACTGGTGTTTTGTTACTTTTCTCAGTATGCTGCTGCACCCTATGATCTTACTACTATTTAATATGTGTTGTAGAAGTAACTAATGATTTTAATATCCTAAATAACCATATTTGTAAAGGAAACTTCTGAGAGCAATCACACTGAGCAGTCCATTGCTAAATAGAAATGCATGTTCCAGATTCTTAGCTTCACTGCCCTTTCCATTAGGTCAAAAGCTAGAAAATAACTATACTAATTGATTTTCAGTGATAAATTTGGTCTTGTAAATTTCCTTCACAATAAAGCAATTTGGCTATTTTTCTATTATTTCTTTTGGCAATTTTCTAGGATATTAATTCATGCTTGCATCTTTGAATGTGTCTTGCAGGAGGATCTGTTGGTATTGAGGAAAACAGTGAAATCCTTTTTGGCTGTTTGCCAGCAGTGCCTATCTAATGTTAATACTCCAGTGAAGGAACAGGTAAGAAATTATCAGTTATGAGCTCTCAGTAAAAATAACCCAAATGTATTAATAAATAGTAAGAAAGTAATTTTTTGTGGCCATTCTTAGCATATTTATCTCTTCCTAACATTCATGGGACCTAGGACCAAGAGTATTGATGTCTGAATGTTTTAAGTTATAAAGCAAGCTAACAAATTTGTCATGTTTTGTTTTGTTGTGGGCTTTTTTGTTTTTCAGCTAACAAACTTGTTATATAAATAAATTCTATGCTTGTACTTTGACAAGTATATTCTCCATCAACTTGAAGACCAAGTTCAAATTTAGAAATCTTGACTCCTAACTCTATCAGAATGTTTGAAGTCTGGGGAGCAGAGCTAGAACTTGCCCTTTTGTCATTTTTTCCTCCTCACCCCAGGAAGTTTCTTGCGTATCCATTTGAATACTTCAAACCATATGTCCAAACTCTGTCTGTACAACCCCTCCAAATAGCTACCCCTTGACCACTCTGAGGCCTAAGAATACACGTACTGGAGGTGTAATAGGCCTAGGGAAGAGGCCTTTGAAGGCTTTCACAATTAAGATCAAGTTTCTTAGAGCAAGAAATTCCCAAGTCTCTGTATGTGGACAGTCAGGGTGCCAGTGGAGATATCTCTGGTTTAACAGACTCCTTACTCCTTGGACAAGGTTACAACCCAAAAGGTTCAGAGTGGAGCCCAGGGAAGTACTGTTTCCATTGACTGGTTTTGTAAAATATTTCTTTAACTCACTCTTCTACTAAGGAATACTTTTATATAAAATAGATTGTACCTTTTACATACTTTCTTATTTTGACATTGGGCTAGAATAAAAGTCTTGTCAGGTTAAAAGTTTCAATGTTATTCATCCTTTGCTATTTCTTCATACAAATAGATTGTCACAACCTTTATTCTTTATTGAGTTATTAACATTTATCTTAAAATGGAAACAAAGATCCCTAAACCTTACTCTGTAGATGTTCGGAATCCCACCAGTGCTATATAGAAGTACCCAGCTCTGGCCATTTAAACCAAATATTCATTCATTCTATATCAGACCTGTTCAATGATATTCTGAATGACCTGTGTAAAAAATGTGTAAAAATCCCCTGGATTCTCTTTAAGCTTCCCTCTTTTCAAATGGCTCTTCTTAAATATCTTAATGTATTTCATTGTTGTGCAATCAGAGCATAAACTAGCATCATTCTTGCTAGAGCCAGACAATTGGACAGGCAGCCATCCCCCAAATAAGTGCCGAAATTGTGGTTTTTCTCTTAGAAATCAACTTTTATGGGATGAGTTTCAGTGAATTGTTCAGAAATGTCACAGCCCTCAATAATCCCACAACAAAGTGTTTTGATTTTTAAACTAATGAGGTTTATTTCGTCCCATCCGTTCAAATAATGCACATTTGCTAAGTTAATACTTAGTCTTTAGGTAAAAGTGGTAAGTTCCCTTATGATTCAATTTGTTGAGAGGTTTTTAAATACCAGTTTTATATTAATGGTCTAAGCATTAATTTTTTAACATGGTTTCTCTTAAAATTTCACATCTGTCATTTGTGATGCCACTTATATGTTTACAGAGTTGAGTTTAACTTATTTTTTTATAGTTCAGGTGAAAATCTCTTGTTCCACATTTTTGAGTTAACACAGCCAAGTAAAATAAATAGATTGTATTTCAGGAGGACCTTAAATGCGACCAGTGTTTAATGAGAGAGGGTAATGAGGTAAGAAAATTAAAACTAAAGAGAGTTTATTATGTTAAGGTTTTGCTGTTGAACTGTTATTATTTAGTGTGTTTTCATTCACATTGGCATGTAGTCATATTCATGCACTATTTTGCTAATGAATTTCCTTTTCATTCTAGGCTTTCATGTTACTTTGTGATCTTCTGATGATTTTTAGCCACCAGTTAATGACAGGTGGCAGAGAGGGCCTTCAGCCTTTGGTATTTAATCCAGATACTGGACTCCAGTCAGAACTCCTGAGTTTCGTGATGGATCATGTTTTCATTGACCAGGATGAGGAGAACCAGAGCATGGGTACTTATAGCTATCACCTTGTTGATATTTATTTTATTTTATAAATCCCAAAAGACAGAAGTGAAAAATTCAAATCCAAGAGTTACTAAGTTTTCTCTCCCTAAAAAATGCTAATAGTATTATATTCATATATTTCAGAGACCAGCAAGAACAAAAATATGGATAATGATGGCTTTCTCCTTTAAAAGTACCTTAGAGTTCTTTCCCCATCCTAATATAAGCTTCCTCATTCTTTTTCAAACAGCCATATAGTATTTCTTTTATATATATAATATATGTGTGTGTGTGTGTGTGTGTGTGTTGTAGATGTACACAGTACATTCATTTATTTATGTACTTATTTTTATGTGGTGCTGAAGATCGAACCCAGTGCCTCACACGTTATAGGCAAGCATTCTACCACTGAGCCACAACCCCAGCCCCATATAATATTTCTTTGTGTAGATACAGGATAATTTACATAATCTAGCTCACATTAACTGACATATAGTTTCCAGTCTTCAGCTATAATGAATAATCTTGTACATTTGCCATTTCCCACATGTACAAATGTATATGCAATCTAGAGGTTGTTTCTCATTGACTGCATCCAAGTTTACAGTTTTGTTTTGTTTCTTAATATTTTTTTAGTTATACATGGACACAATATCTTTATTTTGTTTGTTTATTTTTATGTGGTGCTAAGGATCGAACCCAGTACCTCACATGTGTGAGGTAAGTGCTCTGGCACTGAGCCACAACCCCAGCCCCCCAAGTTTACAGTTTTTTTAAAGGAAAGCATCCAGGTTCTTTTCTCTTCCTGAGAGGCTGTCATATATTATCACTTGAATAAAATATAGCTCAAAGAAATTAAATGGTGAAAGATAATCATCAAACTTCACTAGTCAAAATCGTGCTGAGCCTGCAAAATAATCGCTTAGCAAAATCAGACTAAATTGTTAATGCTTAATTGTAAATAAATATTATTTAGAATAGATTATTTGTGAAATAGATGATTTAAGCTCTCTAAAAAAATTTAAGAGGCATATTTGATCCACACATCTATTTGGTGCTATTAGATATTCTTTATAGGGATAAGGGTATAGTTAAGTGGTATAACACTTGCCTAGCATGCAGAAGCCCTAGGTTGGATCCATAGCATGACTCCAAAAAAAAAAGAAAAAATCTTGTCTTTAAGAGAACATTTTAGAAATACTGCAGTGTGGAACAGAGTATGTTTATTTACACTCAATTAATCTCAAGAGATCTTAACTGCTATTTTAAGCAAAAAGATTTCCAGTTTCTCAAAGCACTGGTGCCTCAGAACTTATCAGGACTTACTAGTAAAAAGAAAGAGACTGAGAGTAAATTATTTTATCAATAGATACATATAAACAAAAGAAAGAAGACTTATCCCAAATACAGAGCCTGAAATAAATGTTGTCATCTGGAGCCTTGTAGGAAAACTTTTTCTAGGATTAGAAATACATAACACAATGGATTATATATTTTAAAAAAATTAAATGAGAAACACTACTTATTTAGAAAGTTTTTAATGGAGTATTTTAACATGGTTTGCAAAATAGATTTTATTTTTCAACTCATAATATAACCATGTGGACAAGCACTGAAAATTAACTGCTCCATATATTTCATTTACCCCTCTATATATTTTTCTAAAATAAAACTTTTCTGGGGCTCTTGTTGTGGCTCAGTGGCAGAGCACTCACCTAGCACATGTGAGGCACTATATTTGATCCTCAGCACCACATATAAATAATAAAACAAAGGTGTTGTCCATATACAACTAAAAAATATATAGAGAGAAAAACAACTTTTTCTGCCTGTCTCATAGTTTTTTTCCCTGTGGGAATGTATTAGCATATAAGAAATATTGAGATTAGAAAAAACATTGTAAGATAAAACAAGTTGACAGTGTTGTTGTGACAAAAGTATGAAACAATCTATGTATGATTTGCTGTCTTTGTTTTGTTTGTTTTTATTTTTGTTTTGGTACCTGTGTTTGAACTCTGGGTCGGGGCACTCAACCACTAAGCCATATCCCCAGCCCTATTACCACAGGGTCTCACTGAGTTGTTTAGCACCTCACTGTTGCTGATGCTGGCTTTGAAATTGCTATCCACCTGCCTCAGCCTCTCAAGCTGCTGGGATTACAGGCATGCTTTTACCCCAG
This sequence comes from Marmota marmota marmota, assembly GCF_001458135.2. NCBI lineage: Eukaryota > Metazoa > Chordata > Mammalia > Rodentia > Sciuridae > Marmota > Marmota marmota. The sequence goes on from NW_026000240.1 coordinate 27,207,881, forward strand.
TCTCCACCTCCCAGCTGATTTGATTATCTTAATCATTACTATGATAATCTCCTAAAAGATAGGAATCTTATTGCCTACCAAGTATTTGATAAGCATGTAATAAATAGCACTCTAAAATAATTAGTATAACTACTTTTGTTCTGTGTAAAACTGAATTGTGCCTGTTTGTGAAGTATTGTAAAGCTAGTTTTCAAATATGCAGATTTTCTACATTGTTTTATTGGATCAAGAGCCAGATTTATAACCAATTTATTTTCTGTGGTTAGAGGGTGATGAAGAAGATGAAGCTAATAAAATTGAGGCCTTACATAAAAGAAGGAATCTACTTGCTGCCTTCAGCAAACTTATCATTTATGATATTGTTGACATGCATGCAGCTGCAGACATCTTTAAACACTACATGAAGGTACAGTTTAATATTCTTATTTTTCTCCTAAACAGCAGAGAAATTTGCAATTATAATGAATTGACACCTTTGAACCGTGTATTGTGGATAATTTTCTAATAATTCTAATAATTAATTCTAATAATTTTCTAATAATTCTAATAATTTTCTAATAATGTTATCATTTTATATAAACTCTTTATGAGTCTTCACCATTGCATCAGTCTTCACTCCCTGGAGTAGGAGTTCCTAGCATTTACACGAAAAACACTCAACTTTCTAGCTGCTTGCTTTTCCATAAGCTTCTTTTTGTTCCTGACCCTCTGAAAAAAACCAGATCTCAGAATTCTTCTAACAGGCATGGATAAAAGGAAATGCTTCTTAGTTTTTATGTGTTTGCCTTCCCAGGTCAAAGAGAATGTTCTGTTTTGCCATGTTCAGAATATTGTGTGCTGTTTGATCCAATTGTACCTTTATCTGTGTTTGGGTATGGTCCAGTTCCAGTTGTGATTTATGGGTTGAACATCTGTGATCCTAACTGAAATCTGAAATTTTTGGAGCACCACCCAAAAAATTTAGATTTTGGAGCATTTCACATTTCAGATTCTCCAGTGTAGGCATACTCCACTGGTAAGGTCTGTGCTTCTATTTTTTTACTTTATCATTTATTTCTAATTTCATTCATTATGGTATGATAGAATGCAGGTACTACCTCTATTTTTTGGTATTTGCTAAGTCTTGGCTTTGTGGCATGAGATATGGTCTATTTTAGTGAAGGATCCGAGTGCTGCTGAGAAAAAAGTGTTATTTGCTTATTGATGGATGAAATATTCTATATATGTCTGTTAAGTCTAAAATATTGATTACATTATAGAGTTCTATAGTTTCTTTGTTTAGAAGGTCTATCCAAAGGTGAAAAGGTATGTTAAAGTCACCCAGTATTATTATGTTGTGGTCTGTTTGATTCTTGAAATTGAGAAGGGTTTGTTTGATATACTGGATGTTCCATTGTTTGGGCATAGATCTTTACAATTGTTATATCTTCTTGATGTATGATTCCCTTAAGCAGTATGAAATGACCTTCTTTATCCCTTCTGGCTAACTTTGGTTTGAAGTCTACTTAATCTTATATGAGGATGGAAACTCCTGCTTGTTCTTGTGTTCCATGTGAGTGGTATTTTTTTCCCATCCTTTCATCTTCAGTCTGTGGATGTCTTTTCCTATAAGATGAGTTTAAGCCATTCGTGTTCAGAGTTATTATTGAAATATGGGTTGTAGTCCCAGTCATTTTGATTTATTTGTAGTTTTTAACTTGACTTGGTTTCTCCTTTGATTAGCTTTTCCTCTCTTTGTTGATTTTCATTGTTGTTTTTCACTTCCTCGTGGAATATTTTGCCGAGAATGTTCTGTAGTATAGGCTTTCTCATTCTAAATTACTTTTAACTTTTGTTTATCATGGAAGATTTTTATTTCATCATCAAATCTGAAGCTTAATTTTGGTGGATATAATATTCTTGGTTGGCATCCATTTTCTTTCAGAGATTAGTATATGTTGCTCCATCCTAGCTTTGAGGGTTTGGGTTAAGAAACCCGCTGAGATCCAAATTGGTTTTCCCCTATATGTAATCTGAAACTTTTCTCTTGCAACTTTTAAAATTCTATCTATATTCTGTATGCTACACATTTTCATTATAATGTGCCTTGGTGTCGATCTGTTGTAATTTTGTACATTTGGTGTCCTGTAAGCCTCTTGTATTTGATTTTCCAGTTCATTTGGGAGATTTTCTGATATGATTTCATTGAAGAGATTATACATTCCTTTGAGTTTATATCTCTGTGCCTTCTTATTATTAATTAATTAATAATCTTCCAATTATTCTTAGATTTTTGTCTTATCATGTTATCCCATAATTCTTGGAGGTTTTGTTCATGGTTTCTTACCATTTTCACTCTGTGGGCAGCTTTATTTTAAAGATAATGTATTTTGTCATCATTGCCTGAGTTTCTGTCTTCTAAGCGATCTAGTCTGTTGGTGATGCTTTCTATTGAAATTTTTTTTTAATTATACATGGACACAATATCTTTATTTTGTTTGTTTATTTATTTATTTATTTTTTAATGTGGTGCTGAGGATCGAAGCCAGGGTCTCTCATGTGCAAGGCAAGCGCTCTACCACTGAGCCACAACCCCAGCCCTCTATTGAATTTCCTTCATTTCAAGGATTTCTGGGGTTTTTTGTTTGTTTGTTTTTGTTTTGTTTTTTTCCAGAATCTCTCTTTCTTGAAGTAATCTGTTTCTGAACTCCTGACATTTCACCTACTGTGCTATCAGTGGATTCTATTATTGTAGCATCTTGGTTTGTTTGGGGCACTTTCTTCCCTTGTTTTTTTATTGTCCATGTGTCTTCCCCTCTAGCAAGCGGATCCAGGGTATTACAGTTTTTACCCTATAATATTGTAGTATCCCTGTAGGTTACCAGTACATTGCCTTTAAGGGGCAGATCAATATTTACAACATTGATACAAACAATGCAAACATAGGTAGCCTTAAACCATTATTTACAACATTGATACAAACAATATATAGTCTTAAACCAAATAACTCCTATTTGGACAATTACAGTTTTGTCACAATAAACAATGTGTTTATTGATGTGTTCAGTTCATATCTATAGTATAAATAGTAGGTTTGCATACGGGTTTACAGTTTAATAGTGGACAAAGAGAGCAGCAGTTGGAGTGGGGTTTGTGAGGTAGGAGATGAAAATGTAGAGGTATTAGATCATAGGAAGAATGAATGAGGAATCGAGAAGTAGACTAGCAGGACTACCTCTGGTATGACAAACTTGCAGGGATCTTGGTCTCTAGATGGAAGTGAGCATGTCCCTAGATTGTAGTAACAGGAGCCTCAAACCTGTAAGTATATTGATATTAGGCTTCTAAGCCCTATCCAGTGTCCTAAAATGGAAGCACCCCCAATTAAAGATAGTGGTAGCAGCAGCATAGGTAACCTATGATGGTGATAGAGGTGTTCCAGGATGAAGGCGATTGCTTTCAGAGATGGGACTGACAAGCAGGCCATGTGGTGGCATTGGGCAGCCTGTTTGGATATGCAGTGCTGTGGTGGGCTGCTGCCTCCAGGCCCTGTCTGTTGTCCTAAGGTAGAGGCTAACACATGGGGTGTGGGCTATGGAGGTGGCTGCAGTGTCCCAACATGGAAGTGGGCCAGGAGAGCCACACATTGGTAGAAGGGGCCACAGCGCAGTCACCCTCCTCCTCCTCTTCTGCAGGGCAGGCCAGGGTCACTCTGCATTTCCAGGATTGTAGCAGTTTTCATATGACCTTATTCCTCTGAAAAATCTGTCTTTCAGCACCTTTCCTATTTTTTCTCCATTCCTTAAATAACTCAATGTTTCTATAATCTCTGCAAATTTCCTTAGGACATGATTTGTGCAATCTAGAAAACTAATTTGTTTGTAATGACTTGATGCTTTCATTGGTTCTTCACTAAACCTGGCTTTCAGTATCATTTTGCCAGTTATTCTACCATTTTTAGGTACTTTTTTCCCTTATCAGAAAATTAGAGAATCATTTAATATGTTGAGTTTGGATTTTAGTTTTGCCTTGTCATTTCTTAATAGTACTGCATCAGTTCCAAATAATAATAATAATAATAATAATAATAATAACTTTATTCAAAATTTTTATCAGCCCTAGCACTTTTTTCACATCTCTGCTCATTGTAGGCTCTGACCTTTTTATGAGTAGTCTGATAGATTTTTGCTATTCTGATACGTGGCTCTGTGGCTTTTCTGTACATGATCTGTTTAAAACTGAACTTAGGAAAGATCTATGTGCTAAATTACTCTGGTGACCTAAAATAATAAATGAAACAATAAATCTGTTAACTCTAATCTGTCCTCCCATTTAGGCTGATCTCCAGAAATAAGCAATTTTAACTGTTTTGATTTTAGTTCTTCAATTTATATCCACCTTTTAGATGGTGTTCAGTTCTCTTCTGAAGTCTGAGAGGTTTTTCTCTCCTATATCACCTCCTCTCCTCCTGGAATTCCTGGCCTTTTTAGTTTTTATTATTTTTACCTCATAATTAGGTATCAAATGTACATTGCTTTAATTTAGAAAAATATCATTTAACTTTCATTATGTTTAAGATGAAGAAATGAAATCCTTTTTGTAGTCACTTTTTCTTTCTTTTACCAACACCATCCTTCATCTCATGAAATTTCAAAAATTTGGGGCTTGGGTTGTGGCTCAGCAGGGGAGCGCTCACCTCACACTTGCGGGACCCTGGGTTCGGTCCTCAGTACCACATAAAAATAAATAAGTGAAATGAGGGTATTGTGTCCAACTACAACTAAAAAATAAATATTTTAAATTTTTTTTTGCAAAAATTTTAAAGCTGTGTTTCCTTTTGTTTCCTCATAGTATTACAATGACTATGGTGATATTATTAAGGAAACATTGAGCAAAACCAGGCAGATTGATAAAATTCAATGTGCCAAGACCCTCATTCTCAGTTTGCAGCAGGTGAGTAATTTGGAGGGGAGGGGGAGACAAAGAATAGATGCAACTTCTGTGTGCTTAGTATGTGCTAGGTATTTTACCTGATTTAAACTAACTCATTAATGTATTACTGTGGTTACTTTCTGATACAGACATGGATTGCATGTCCTCTTTTGAAAGATAATCCTCCAGTTCTTATTACAAAACATGAAATCCTGAGGTGATCTACTCTTAGGCCAAATGAAGAGTCAAATTGGAAACTTTTAAAAGCAATAATTTAAAAATAAGAAGTAAAGGTATTTAATGATGAAGGGACACCAGCAATATCCAAATAAGAAAATATATTGCACAAATAAATTTTTAAATATATAAATGTCTAGTAAACCAAAATAGAGAGTTTGGAGAGTTCAGAAATATATGCATGTAAATTTCTACATATGTGTGATTAATTTGTGATAAAGGTCTCATTTTCAATCAGTGGGGAAAGGATTAGGACTCTTCAGTTCACAGTGATGGGTTAGTTGAGTATGCTTTTGGAAAAATAGCTACTTCTGGGCCCACCTAATGTGTACCAAAATAACCACTAGGTGGATTATATATCAAGGTTAAAAATTAATCAGTTTTAAGGAAATAAAAGAATATTTTAAAAATCTTTTTCTAAGAAAACCAAAAGCAAAAAAAAAAAAGTGATCTATATAAACTGAAATAGGTTTGTACATCAGTCAACGCTTAGTTTAAAAAATAAATGACATTTTGGGGAGAAATATTTTCATATATAACAAACCCTACAAATCAGTGAAAACGATAAAGTGAGCAAGAGTTTTGGAAAAGGCACTTTGCAGAGAAGAAAACTTAATCAATAAACATGAGATGAGGCATAATTTTGTTAGTAATTAATGAAATATAAATTAAAACAAAGAGATATTTACCATCATTGAACAGATTATCATTAATTGAAATGATTGATAAAGGATATCCCCAGATTTTTAGGATCACCAAACTTTATGAAGGATGTTAAAGTGAAGGTCCCTTTAGACTAAAGAAATTTTCTTGAAAGAAATTTTGTAGTATATTTCAAAATTAAAGATATATATTCCCAGGGCTGGGGTTGTGGCTCAGTGGTAGAGCACTTGCCTAGCATGTTTGAGGCACTGGGTTCAATTCTCAGCACCGCATCTAAAAATAAAATTAAAGGTCCATTGACAACTAAAAATTATTAAAAGAAAAAAATTTTAAAAAAGATATTCCCTTTAAACTAGTAATTTTCCTTCTACATATATAAATAAATAACATGTAAGTGTGCACCAAGATGTATATATGTAAAAGATTTTTTACTATAGCAATGTGTTAGTAGTAAAAAACTGGAAATAGTATAAAATTCATCATTAGAGGAGAAATTAAAATATGATACTCTGAAGTAGTTTATAAAATTTTTTTAAAATGTTACCTAGGTTGACAAGTTTCTGGAATCAAGCGATCCTCTAGCTCAGCTTCCAGAGCAGCTGGGACTGCAGGCATGCACCACTATCCCTGGCTGTTGAAAAATTTTATGGCAAAATATGAAATGAAAAATACAAAGCTATAGGACAAATAAATAGTGTGGAATAGCATTTATTTAAAAATAAAAATTTTATATGTACTTGTAATATGTCTAAGATGATGTAGGAAATGTTGGATTTTTAACACCGTTTACCTTTGGTAAGAATGGTTTTGGGGCCAGGCACCATAACATAACACCAGCGGCTCTGGAGGTTAAAACAGGAGGATAGGCAAGTTCAAAAACGAGGTGCTAAGCAACTCAGTGAGACCCTGTCTCTAAATAAAATACAAAATAGGGGGTGGGGATGTATCTCAGTAGCCAAGTGCCCGAGTTCAATCATCTGTATCCCCCCCAAAAAAGGAATGATATTTGGGTGGGCTAGGGTTCTGGCTCAGTGGTAGAGCGCTTGCTTGCCTGGCATGTGAGGCACTGGGTTCTAAACAACTAAAAGTATATGTATTACTTTGCATTAAAAAAAAGAATGGTATTTGGTGGAAAAGAGAAAGGAGAACTTTTACATAGATATTCATTGAATTTCTTTACAAAAAAAATGTATTTGAATTCACCTTAAATTTTAAAGTTTAAGACTGTTATATACAGGTGTCAATAAAAGGCTTTTTAAAGCTTAAGGATTTATAAACAGCTATTTGTGCATAATTTGAAAATCTCCAGAAGAACCATTCCTTCTAGTAATGACATAGTAAATAAGTAATTCAGACCAGTTCATTGCTGAAGAACACTTAAACAGGGAACAACATAGTTGAACACAGGAGTTATTTCAATAAGTGTGAAGTTAAAGTGAGTATAGTGATGGTTACCAGAGGCTGGAAATGGGGAAAACAAAGTGAAGGAGACAAATAAAAGAAAATGTTCAGTAGTAAAGAAAACAAACGTAAATAAGACTTTTTAGAACCTGTGCCACAAAAATGAATCACGCAAGCATTGGTAGCTGGCACAGGAAATGGAGTCAAGAAGTTAGTGGTATTTTTAAAGATGCTTGCATCTAATAGAAAAGGAATAGTTAATGATGCAAGAGAAAGCAGTAAGTAAGTAGCAAACCCTTGAGTAGGTGAAGACTTTATTTTTCATCTGTATTCAGTGCATAAGGAGGGAGTAGCTTTAGATAAAAGGCTGGACAGTTCACACCATATTTCAGGAAGGAAGATAGATTTGCACATACAATTAAGTTTCTAGATTTGATAGTAGAATGATGATTGTTTTTATATTATTACTCTGGGATATTTATTGTTATTTTGTGATATATATGTAACTTATAAAACCTCTCCACTCAGTTTAAGAACTTTTAGGTGTATTTTGTGGCTGAGTGAGAAAAATCATAGCCCCATATATCCAAATATATGTGGATGTTTACATAATGTTATTTTACATAATGTTCTTACTTATAATAAATGGAAAAAACAGAGTTCCAAACCCTGTATTTCATATATTGACATATCTGTGAAAAGACTATATATAGGTATTTGTAAATATGTACTATTTTTCTGTAAATATATTACCTTTTCCCATTGCAAAATGTATTCTTTAAAAATTTGGCATTAAAAAGACATAAATTCCTCTCTGCATTTAATAATACCAGCAGCATGAAAGTGAACTCAAAAAATTACTAATACAAAATGACCAAGTAAGGGAAAACATAGTGGCTATAGCTCAGTGCAAGGAGGGAAACATTTGTTTTATCTTACACCTTTTATATATTTTTAAACTATACTCCTATTCTAAAAATAAATAAAATCTAAAATATATCTTAACTGTAAGTTTTTTCCTTTTTTTTTTTTTTCCCTCTTTCTTTCTACCAGTTGTTTAATGAACTTGTTCAAGAACAAGGTCCCAACCTAGATAGGACTTCTGCCCATGTCAGTGGTATTAAAGAATTGGCACGTCGCTTTGCCCTTACATTTGGACTGGACCAGATCAAGACACGAGAAGCAGTTGCCACACTTCACAAGTGAGTAACATAAGCAAACAATGTTATATAGAATCTAGTTTATTGGAATTTAACGAAAATAACTGTTTTGACCCATTTTTAAAGCTATAAATTACAGATTTTTCAAATTATAAGAATTATAGCTATTAATCTAATTTAGAGATTGTTAAGTAGGAGGGTTTTTGTTTGTTTGTTTTTTTGTGGTTGTAGATGGACAGAATGTCTTCATTTTATTTATTTTTATGTGGTACTGAGCTATAGCCCCAACCCAAGTAGGAGGGCATTTTAATTTTATTTTTGTTTTATTTATTTATTTATTTGCAAGTATAAATTCTTTATTGCTAGTTAGGATCAGAAAACCCAGACAGTGTTGGTGAGATGGGCAGGATCTCCAGGGGTCTATCCTGGCTCCTCCTCTGTGGAGGAGCAAAGAACCTGCAGATAACACACCCAGTGGAAGGCAAGGAGCTGAGGGGCGGGCATTCTGAAGAAGGAGGGCATTTTTAATTTGGAAAAAAAAAAATTATCATGCTGGGATGTAGCTCAGTGGTTGAGCACTTGCCTGATATGTGCAAGGTACTAGGTTCAATCTCCACCTCAAAAAAGAAAAAATTTATATGAACTGCACATTTTCTTTATCTTATAAAATGGAAAATTTATTAACTTTCTTATCTGGTCTACCAGTGAGAAAATTTGGGAAACAAGTTTAAAAGAGACTATGCAGTACTGATTTGGTCAGTCTCATTTCACAACTATGAAAACTGAATACAGAAAACCGCAAGCCTGAATTCACACAGCTGATTGATACTCTAAAGTTGAATACAAAAGCAAAATACATTATGAAAATTCGCATTGTTTTGCCATTTGAATTTATCAGATATTACTTCTTCAGTGATGATTTCACTCCCTTCCCAAATGTTTTTGTAATTTTAGCACATTAAGAGAACTACATGAACTATCTAGAACAATAAGATACTAAGTGTATTTTTGTGTTTTATTTTAACTTCAGGGATGGCATAGAGTTTGCCTTTAAATACCAAAATCAGAAAGGACAAGAATATCCACCTCCTAATCTGGCTTTTCTTGAAGTACTAAGTGAATTTTCTTCTAAACTTCTTCGACAGGACAAAAAGACTGTGTAAGTTGCACATTCCAAAGGAAGTATTTTTTATAATGACACCATTGAAATTTCAAATGTTTCTTTCTTAAAAAGTGTTTAATGAGATAGACAAAATAACTGCTGATTTAAGGAACTTTGTTTTCTTTCAAGCCTTCATATTGTTATTCTCTTACTACTCACTTTTAGTAACTTAGAATGTATAAGATGAAATTAAACAGGTATTGAATCCTGCAATTCAAAGATATGAACACTGAGCCATTGTATAACGTTTTCTTTAACATTAATTTTATTGTAGTTTCTATTTTTTTATAATTGATAGCAGTCTAAAAAAATATATGTAGCTTTTAAAAGAAATTTTCAAATTTTTTTTGTTTTTTAGTTATATATGACAGTAGAATGTATACATGGAGTATAACTTTCCATTTTTGTGGTTGTACATGATGTAGAGTTAGACTGTTTGTGTATTCATATATGAACATAGAAACGTTATGTCTGATTCATTGTACTGTCTTTCCCATTCCCATCCTCATTCCCTTCCCTACTCCTCCCTGCCTGCCCCCAACCCACTTGTTGTGAGTCAGCATCCACATGTCAGAGAGAACATTCGGCCGTTGGTTTTGAGGGATTGGCTTATTTCACCTAGCATGATAGTCTTCACTTCCATCCATTTACTGGCAAATGCCATAATTTCATTCTTCTTTATCTCTAAGAAATACTCCATTGTATAAACATGCCACATTTTCCTTATCCATTCATCTGTTGAAGGGCACCTAGGTTGGTACCATGACTTAACTATTGTGAATTGAGCTTCTATAAACATTGATGTGATGACATCTCTATAGTATGCTGATTTTAAGTCCTTTGGGTGTATGCCAAGGAGTGGGATAGCTGGATCCAATGGTGGTTCCATTCCACATTTTCTGAGGACTCCATACTGTTTTCCAGAAGGGTTGCACCAGTCCTACCAGCAATGTTATGAGTGTACCTTTTTCCCACATCCTCACCAGGATTAAATATAACTGGGAACCTCTGTCCTTCCTATACTTGTGTATTTGTGTTCTTTTCTAGGTTTGGAAGTTTTCTGTTATTATTTCTTGAAGTAAGTTTTGTACCCCCTTTGACATTTCAAGTCATTAAATCCCAGTATCCCAAATATTTGCTCTTCTAATACTATCCCAAAGCTCATGTATGCTTCCTTCATTCCTCATTTTCTCTTCCACTTATTTTTAAGTAACCCATTTTTAAGCTCTTCTTTCTTGTTTGATCTTTTCTACTATTGATGACTTCTATCGTGTTTTTAATTTCACTTAGTGTATTTTTCAGCTCAAGGCTTTCTATTTGATTTTAATTGCTTTCATCTGTTTCTCTCTCAGAATATTGAATTATTCTTCTGTATTCTTAAAGCTCAGTTTCCTTGAAACAGTTGTTTTAAATTATCCATCCAAGAGTTCACCCAAACAGATAACTATATGGTCAGTTCATGTTGCTTTATTTTCACCATAAGATATGGTCACAGTTTCATGAAAGTTCTTGATGCTGATTGGTGTGCAGTGTCATCTTAAAAAGTACAGGCATTTAGTCCAGTCTGTAGTCTTGCTTCCACCACCACCACCCCCAGAAATTCTCAACTTACAGCTTATTTTGTCTGAGTCTATAGTCACTTCTGCTGTTTTAGCCCTAGACAGGAAGCATCCTTTGGTCAGGTTTGATAGGAGTCTGCTCTTGGTGTATTGTTGCTGTTTTAGCGATAATTACCATAGAGAGAGACCAGCCCCAGGCTTCTGTGACACATGTAAGACCACCAGTGCCACAATGCTGTGTCATACCCTGAATCTCAAAGCCACAGGAAGCTCCACAGTCTTTTGGATTTCTGTTTTCATTCATCTGAAAGTATCTTTTTATTTTACTTATTATTTATTTTTTAACCTATTGGTTATTCAGTTATTCAGGAGTATTTTAATTATCACACATTTGTGACTTTTTAATTTTTATTGATTTTTTTTTTTTTTTTTTTTTTTTTGTACTGGGGAGTGAGCCCAGAGGTAATTTTACCACTGAGCTACATCATCCTTAGCCCCACTCTTTGGTGAGGGTTTTGGGGCGGGGGGGTGCAGGGTGTGACTAAGTTTCTTAGGGCCTCAGAAATTTGTGAATTTCTAAATTTCCCTTCTGTTATTGATTTCTAATTTCATTCTGTTGTCAGAGATCATGTATGTATAATTTTAATCCTTTTGAATTTATTGAGACTTGATTTTATGGAACATATGATCTAACCTAGAAAATGTTCCGTGTATACTTGAGAAGATCATATTTTTCTGGTTTTGGGGTAGAATTTTATTCTGTAGGTGTCTATAGGTGGCTTATAGTTTTGATTGTGGTGTCTTCAATTTCTTGTTAATCTTTTCCTAGTTCTATGTTTTGTTGTTGTTTGTTTGTTTGTTTGTACTTGAGATTGAACTCAAAAGTGCTTTACCACTTAGCCACATCCCCACTCACTAAGTTGTTGAAATTCTTTTCAAACTTGGAATCCTCTTGTCTCGGCCTCCTGAATCGCTGGGATTACAGGTGTGTACCATTGCACCCATATGAAAAGTGGGATATTGAAGTCTATTATTGAATTGACTCCTCATCTCTTCCGTTCTGTCAGTTTTTCCTTCATGTATTTTGGGGCTCTGTTAGGTATATATAGATTTTTAATTGTTATATATCTTTCTGATCAATTGATTGATATTTTAAAGTGTCCTATTCCATGTCTAGTAATTTTTATCTTGCCTCTATTTTGTCTGATATTAGTATTACCCCTCCAGCTCTATTTTGGTTTCTATTTGCATAATATGTCTTTTTTTCCAACATTTTACTTTCTGTCTTTTTGTCCTTAAATCTAAAGTGTGTTTCATACAGACAATATAAGATTGGGTTATGCCTTTTTTTTAATCCATCTGTGTTTTTCAGTTTATTAGTGATTTTCTGAGGCCATACAGTATGCATATTATTAAAATTTACTTAAGGCTGGGTGCCGGGTGCCGTGGTACACACCTATAATCCTAGCTTCTTGGGGGCCCGGGGGGGAGGGGGGATAATGCAGGAGGATCACAAGTTCTAAGCCAGCCTCAGCAAAAGCGAGGTGCTAAGCAACTCAGTAAAACCTTTTCTCTAAATAAAATACATAATAGGGCTGGTAATGTGGCTCAGTGGTCAAATGTCCCTGAGTTCAATCCCCGGTCCCTTAAAAAAAATTACTTCAGATTTACTGTATTTTAATTCTGAAGGAATATAGAAACTTACACATAACCCCATTTCCTTCTCTTTTTGTGTGTGTGCTATTGTTATAATTATTAATTGATATAATCTTATGTTTTTTTAAGAAGATGAGAAAAGAAAGTAAAAATATATTTGGAGGTTGTTACATTAACCTATTTACCATTTTTGATTCTTTTAATTTCTTCCTGTGGATTTTAATGGCCATCTACTGTCATTCCCTACTGTAATGCAACTTTTCTCCCACCTACTTTTTTTGTGCTTATTATCAAATATATTACATTTCTGGTTTTGGCCCCAATAATACAGTAATACTATATATATTTATACAGATCAGTAAAGAAAGGAAGTAAATGTGCAGTGTCTTTTATCACTACATAAGTACCTTTACTCGTTTTCTTTGTTTTTTCATATACATTCAAATTATCCTCTGGTATCATTGCTTTCAGCTTGAAAAACTTCCTTTAGTATTTCTTCTTACTAAGGCAAGTTTGCTAGCAAAAAAAAAAAATCTCTCAGCTTTTGTTCATTTGGGACTTACTTTATTTTAAATTTTGCTTGACATAAGATCCTTGTTGAGGGCTAGGGATGTAACTCAGGGATAGAACACTTGCCTAACATGCATGAGGCCCTGGGTTCCATCCCTGGCACTAAAAAAAAAAAAAAAAAATGTGTTTGATAAGTTTTTTACTTTCAGCAATTTGTTATCCCACTGCCTTCTGGCCTCCATTGTGCCTAATGAGAAGTCATCACTTAGTTTTATTGGATTTTCTTCATAAGTAGTGAGTTACTTTTCTCTTACTGCTTCAAGAGTTCCTCTTGATTTTTAACTTTCAGAAAGCATTTTTCCCATGATGATTCTTGGTTTAGATTTCTTTGCATTAATTCTGTTTCAGTCTATTGTGCTTTGTAGATTTTTAAAGTAATATTTTTCCTTAGACTTGGGAAATGTTTAGCCATTATTTCTCTAATTTTTTTATTTCTTTATTACATTGGGAGTGCATTTCATGGTATCTCACATTTCTCTCAGGCTCTAGTTCATTTTTCTTTATTCTTTTTTCTTTCTCCTTTAGATTGCTTAATCTCTTAATATATCCTCAAGTTGGTTTGGTTTGGTTTGGTTTGGTTTGGTTTGGTTTGGTTTGGTTTGGTTTGGTTGGGGGCAGGGTTGTCTGTTCATATCTACTCTTGAGCCCCTGAAATTTATTTTCATTTTCATTTTTGCACTTTTCAACTTCAGAATTTCCAAAGGGCAGCTGGAGGTGTGGTTCAAAAATAGAGTTCTTGCTTAGCATGCACAAAGCCCTTGGTTCTATCCCCTGTACCAAAAAGGAAAGGAATTTCCATTTGGCTCTGTCATTATCTTTTCTTTTTATACATATTCTCTATTTGATCATCATACTTTTAATTCTTTAGATGTGTTTCTTTTTTTATCTCTTTGAATATATTTGCAATAATTACTTAGAAATCATTGTGGGCCATGGACCTAGTGCTTGCTTCCCCCTACCCTTTCTGTACATCACATTTTCCTGTTGTTAAAGCATATCATGGGCTAAGGATATATAGCTCAGTTGGTAGAGTGCTTGCCTTGCATGCACAAGGTCCTGGATTCCATCCCCAGCACCACAAATTTTATATATATATATATATATATTTTTTTCCCCCTGAAAACTGGACATTTTAGAAAATATATTGCAATTATATTGTGAAGTAATTATTTATTTCTGACACTGATTGCCTACCTTCCTAGTGGCTTATTTTTTGGGTTTTTGTTTGTTTGTTTTTTGCTTGGTCATTTGTTTAGTTACTTGGATGAACAAATTTTGTGATATCTGTTTCCTCTGTAATGTGCAGCCTCTGATGTACCTGTTCAGATCCTTTTTCCTTTGTTTTTAACATTTGACCTAGCTACCCAACAGTCACCCCTGGATCAGGTTGTATTTTAGCTCCCTGAGCCAGTTAGAATTTTACCCTTTATGGATAGATGTGTGTGTGGCTTGAAGGCTACTGTCATAATTCAGGTTGGTTACATTTTTACTCCTTGTTTTAAGCCAGGGACTAGCAGCTTTGAAGATCCCTCTCTCTCTGATGGCTCCTGAGAGTGGCAGCCAAAGTATGTACAGTTTTCAGAGGACCAGGAGAGCACATGATTTTATTTTTAAGCTTTGTTTCCTAGAAGTTGCCCCTAGGTCAGAATAGCTCATTGTTCATCTGTTTTTTCAGAAGCTATGTTTAAGCCCCTTTTGCTGCAATAATTGAATATTGATAGATCTGTGTGTGGCTTGGAGAATGCTTTCAAGTCTGTCCCATTCCCTACCCTATTCACCCTTATGTTGGTACTGCTTAGCATATGTACATAACTTTGCCACCACCAGGATTTTTATTTTTTTTAACCTTTTCCAAATCTGTTTAATGAATAAACTCACAAAATTTGAAGCCTCTAAACAGTACGTTCTTACTTCAATCACAGCATTTATATAAGCAGAACAATAACAAAAAGTTATCCTTCTTTCATGTAAGAATAAATGTATGTAATGCCTAATTATTCCAGCATCCTGTTAGTAGCCACCAAAAATTGGTAGTGAAGCATTTTCCCATTCTGAGATGGGAGGGAGGGGAAAAAGCATGCCAGAACACTATAAGCACAGTGGAGGACCTGGTAGGCTAAACTCAAATGAATCATTAGAACTCTTAAAATGAAGAATCATTTTGTTTGGTGGATGGGGTGAAGAGTTGAAGCTGCTCCTTTTCTAAAAATAATAAGAATATATATAACATGATGTTTTGATATATGTATATGTTGGGAAATGATTGTTACAGTCAAGCTAATTAACATCCAACTGTCATCCAAGAAATCACTGTCATCCCAGAAGAGCTCTTCTTGGCTCTCTTTTCCTGGTTCTCTTCTGGAGTCTTAGCTGTCATTTGTTGCTAATAATATCAAAGACCTACTGGCACCATCTTGCCTTTCATCAAGATCTCATTGTTTACAACAAGGCCCTTACGAAAGGAATTTTCTAAATAATGTCAGCCCTGGCTAGACAGCTACAGAGATTCTTCCTTATAGTCTGCCCAGCGCCTGGGCAGAAATTTTAACACTTAATCCACTGAAAGGAGGAAGGAAGGATGGGGTAGGGTGGAAATAGCTTCTCCCAGAATAGTTACTATCAGAAGCTTTTCTCTTAAAGCAGGGGGAGGCTGGGTAACCACTGGTTCTCAGCTTGCCCCTTCAGTTAGAGTTGAGATATTTAGGGCCCTAGTATTCTCAGCCTGCTTGTGCTTGGAGTTCCTACCCCACAAGTTGAGGCCAGAAGCCTCACTCATTCCAGCTGCTACTCAGAATAAAGCTGCAACACAGGACTAAAAGGTGTTGCAAAAGGCAAGTAGTATGTTCCTCCCTTGCAGGGTAGCCCTAGGCTGGAAGCTAGAAAGGGGGAGCTCTGCTCTTCTTAGCCATCTGCCTGGAGTAGAGTTTCTACAACTTAGAACTGTAGTAGCAGAGAGGGAACAAGAGAAGAAAACAAATTGTGGTTCAGATGCTTATAAACTCTTGTTCTTACCAAGACTTTATAATAGGTTTTCTTGAATAATTTTTTTCTTTATTTGCTATATTCCTATGGATCATTTGTAAAAACTTTTGTTTTTTATAATTTTTACCTGTTAAAAGTTGTTTTCCTAGGGAGAGGGCATTCTGATTTCTTCAATCCACCATTCCAAAAATTCTGCCCTGATCTGAACACCTTAAATAGAAAACTCACTATCTTTTTGAGGCAACTTCTAATTTTTTTTTTTTTTGACCATTGGTGTTTAAAAGAAGAAACATAGAAAAGACAAACATGCACATATACATACATGCACCCTTCCTGATGTAAATACACCCTTCTCTGATTCAATAGCATTCTAGAAATATGTGAAGTAAAACCTTAATTCTCAGTCCTCTTCTTCCACAGGTGACCACTGCTAATGTCTGTCCTTAGGGTTCTTTAGAGCCTTCAGAAAAAGAACCTCAGATTAAAAAATTAAATAAGTGATACAGTAACTGCTCACATGGAAATCATTGCTACATTTCATTTGTGTTTCTAGTCATTCATACCTCGAGAAATTCCTTACTGAGCAGATGATGGAAAGGAGAGAAGATGTATGGCTTCCACTCATCTCCTATAGAAATTCATTAGTCACTGGAGGTGAAGATGATAGGATGTCTGTGAACAGTGGAAGTAGCAGCAGTAAAACCTCCTCAGTAAGGAATAAGAAAGGACGACCCCCACTTCACAAAAAACGAGTAGAAGGTAAGTCTGCATTTTCATATGAGACGAATGATTTGCCTGGCTTAGATAAATAGGAAGTAATCTGTTGAAGTAAGGTAGTGTTAGGAACATGATGTCCTTGTATATTTGATACCCACTGAGTGATACAGGTAAAAAGGTTAGAATAGACAAAGGGGGACAGAAAAGGGTCAAGGAACTTGAAAAAGCATCTTGAAAAAGCATGGAGTATGGGCTGGGGTTGTGGCTCAGTGGTAAAGCACATGCCTGGCATATGTGAGGTGCGGGGTTCAATCCTCAGCACCACATAAAAATAAATAAATAAAATAAAGGTATTGTGTCCATCTACAACTTAAAAAATTTTTTTTTAAAACATGGAGTAGAGAGGAAGATACACACAGAAAAAAAGGGGAAACATTTATGAAAGTATAAGACTGATCCCTAAACTATATGCCTTTAATACATTAAAATTTTATATACAAAGGTCAATGGCGGGACTGGGGTTGTAGCTCAGTAGCAGAACATTTGCCTCGCATGTGTAAAGCACTCAGCATCACATAAAAATAAATAAATAAAAAATAAAGGTAATATGTCCATCTACAACTAAAATATTTTTTAAAAATCAGTCCTGTTGTATCAAAATTCATTTTAATAATGGAGGGCTACTGGTAATTTGAGGGTAGACCTCTGCAACAAATTGAATATGCCAGAATAGTGTTCCAGTTCTGTCATTGGTTGGTTAATTTATTTTTGTAGCATAAGACATTGATGGTTAAATTTTATAACCCTCTTGCACTGTGGGGAACAGGGAGTTGAACTGTCACAAAAATCTGATGAACGGTAGGTATTCCTATATATATCCAAAAAGAATGAAAATTGCTGTATTAAAACAAAACATTTCTCTTAAAACTTCCTGAAAGACGCCTCAAAGTGAACATGCTTATTGTCTCAAATGATCTTCCCCTTCTCGATGCTTCTTTAAAAATAATTAATAAATTGTCTCTAAACCAAGAGAGAAGGATAGTGTTTTGAGTCCTGTTTTCCTTTATGCAGCTTGCTATTTGGCTCCCATTACCTCGCTCCTGCAGCCTAAAAAGTGATTTACCAAAGGTTTTTCTAAAATCCATAACTAAATTTGAATTTAAATCTAATGTGTCTTTTATTCTTAGGGAGAATGTATTGACTATTAATGAAGAACACAAATTCTAAAATCAGAGTTCCAGAATTCAAACATGACTTTCTCATTTAGCAGCGATGTTAACTTTGGGAGGATATTACTTAAGCTCTCTAAACTTCAATAATGAAAGATGGTCAGAATACCTATCCTGTCAGATACTATGAATTTATAATGAGATACTCCAAATCAAGAATGTAGTACACACAGTACTGAGCATAATGCTTGGCCTATAGATAGCATTCAATAAATGTTGGTTGCATTATCAGAATGTTATCATGATCATATAAGTAATGCCTCTTATCAGTGCATTAGGTAGCTTCTTTATTTCAAAGAGAATAAAAGAATTAATGTAAAAATGTAGTAGTCTTAACAAAGTTTAAGATTTCTTTTTAAGTTTTAGCTTTGCTATATTTAGTCTTTTTAAAAAGTCCAAAGAATAAAAATATAAAATTCTATCTTTGGATTGTAGGATACTGGAATTTTCTCTAAAGAATGACCCCAGTCATTTCCCTTTGAAAATACTTCTACAGCAGTCTTATCAGGTTGCCCATATTGATATATGGGGGTTTTTTCCTTATTCACAGATTTTCTTAGATATAATATTCATAGTAGCTAACATTCACCAAATCTTTGCTATATGTTTTATGTGCATTATATCATATAATTGTTTATAACTTTTTAAAATATTTTTATTAGCTATTGATGGACCTTTATTTATTTATTGGTTATATGTGGTGCTGAGAATCGAATCCATTGCCTCACACATGCTAGGCAAGCACTCTACCACTGAGCCACAACTTCAGCCCCATAATTGTTTATAAATGTTTTATAAATCAGCTGAGTTTAACACTTGTCAGATTTTACACAGAAGAAACTAAGGCTAAAAGAATTTAAATAATAAGTAATCTACTAAATGGAATAGTTAGTATTATTACCTTTAAGACTGTGGGAAGAATGTATAGACCAAATAACCTAATTTGCTAATTATTCAATTGAAAAAAAAATTTTGCTGTGTGAATTTGAAACGTACAGAATGACTAAAATAGTTTGCATGCGTAGAGCTTTCAGGCAGCAGTTTCATCTGTTTGAGATCAAGATGAGAATGCATTACAGAGGAATCTTTAAAGGATTACAAGTGAGTTCTTCCTGAAGTTATTGAATAAGTCTTTACCAAGCACCTTTCTAAGAAGTGAGCTAAGTGTTACAGATTAAGAATTAATAAAATAGCTCTTGGTGCAGATGGGGAGACAGAAAAGAGAAACAGGCAGTTTGAGTTCATCATGATCAGTGCTTTGATGAGCTAAATACAGCAGGCTCTGGCAATATGCAGGGAATGACCAAATTTTTAATGAATCAGGAAAGATTTTCTGGAAAAGATGACATGAAATAGAGAACTGACATTTATAATTTAATAAACTAAATGACGTCAAGTTTTTGACCATTACTTGTACTGTTGCAGAGAATAAAAGTTTTGAGTTATATGTTGAATGAAAAGCAGTATACATAAAACATGATTAAACACATTTTTGTTGATTGATTCAATAGTGAGTTTCGGGTCAGTAAAATGGCCTTAACCAGACAATGAGTGGATATTTTCAAGGGCAGAAAAGCCAATCCAGAATGTTCACATGTCTGAGAAAATACCAAATATCTGAGAAACACTGAGAGAGATGAAATGCTTGGTGGCAGATGAAGAACCTGACACCTACATATCTCTGAGACTTATTAGGGAGAGGAAAAACAAGGTGATTAATATTATACTTTGTGACTTTGTGATTATAATTCTTCCAAATATTTTTTTTTTTCTTTTAAGTACTGGGAGTGAATCTAGGACACTTTCACTGAGCTATACCTCTGGCCCTTTTTTATTTTTATTTCTTTATTTTGAGACAGGATCTGGCCAAGCTAGTTGTCCAGTCCTGAATTTGCCATCCTTCTACCTCAGCTTTCCAAGTAGCTGGGACTACTGACATGTGCCACTGTGCACAGCTTTTTAGAACTCATTTTTAAAAAGTCTTCTCACATTAAAATAATGTAAACTTTTTATAGGTAGAACCATTAGGATTAGTGCCTTATTTTGGTTTATTAATGTCTTGGTTTAGTTATGCAAATAATGACTTAGATCTTTATAAACCATCTTCAGAAGCAGGAAAAAATAGTTCCTGGCCCCTTTGAAGAAACTTAAATCTAATTACAGAGAGAGCATGTGCATATGACTGATGACCTGCTAATGTATAATTAAGTCCTAAGTAAGCAAAAATTATTATATTTCCTCTAGAAGTTAAATGAGAATGGTTAAATGGGGGCTGGGTGGTGGGATAATCAGAGAAGGCTTCCTTAGAGGACTCGGAAGCATAAAATAGCCTCTTCCTGTGTCCACATATATAATCTGGCAAAACGAGTTATTTTGGGTAATATGTCCATTTGTGTACAACTTGCTGATTTCCCTTTAAAGGACAGCCAGTCTTTAAGTGCTGCTGCCTATGGCCCCTGTGAGGCTCAGGAAATACATCCTTTGTTGCTTGAGGAGAGAATGGCTGGAGAGGGCCCTGACTGACCCCACTCCTAACTAACCCCTTATAATGCGAATGAATCCCAGAGATTAACTTGAGAGACATGATAATGTGGTAATAGCTAATATGTGATGATTACATATATTACCTCATTTAATCCTTACAACTCTGTGAAGCTAGGTAAACTTTAGAAGTTCAGTAACTTAATGCAAAGACAAGGGAGACTTGGAACTGGGATTCAGACTACGGTCTTCAAGTTTCTTGTAACTTCCACCAGATATCACTCCCATCTGTGACATTCTGGGATGCTAATTGAAATTTTACAGATGAAAGTCTGGATAACACTTGGCTCAACAGGACTGACACCATGATTCAGACTCCTGGCCCCCTACCAGCCCCACAGCTCACTTCCACTGTGTTGCGAGAGAATAGCCGGCCCATGGGAGAACAGATTCAAGAACCTGAGACTGAGCATGGTTCTGAACCAGACTTTTTACACAAGTAAGTACTGAGAACTCATTTTCTTGCCATAAAACTTTAAAACTGTTAAAGTAAGAAAAACTTTATCACATCGCTGATCAGATCTTTCAAAAATGAAGTTACAAATAAAGAAGATATATAGGACTGGGGATGGAGCTCAGTGGTACATTGCTTGACCAGCATCCCCTGGGTTCCATCTCCAGTACTGACCCAAAATTCAAGATTTATAAAAAGGCTATAAGCAGTGTTATAGATATCTTTTCCTCAATATTTAAAGACCTTTACTGATAACATGATATAAAGCTTGTTCCACTATTATTTAAGTAGCCTCAGTTTTCTTAACTTTCAAGATATAATGATAGTTTCATCTCCTATCAACATCACAGGAATATGTAAGAATAAACTAGAAGTATTCTGCTGAAGACAACTTGGGAAGGGAAGCTAGAAACCTTAAATACCAGTTAATATTATTACTAAATTACGTTCTTGTTGTGTCTGTACCAGAAAAGTACTATCTCTTTGTGGAGTTCCTGTATATGTACTATTTCTTTGTGGAGTTCCTAATGAAATATCTTTTATTCTTTTTTTTTTTCTTAATATTTATTTTTTAGTAGTAGTTGGACACAATACCTTTATTTTATTTATGTGGTGCTGAGGATTGAACCCAGGGTCTCTCCCATGCTAGGCGAGCGCACTACCACTGAGCCACAACCCCAGTCCCTCTTTTATTCTTTAATAAAAACTTTTCTTCTTAAAATAAGTTCACAGGCCTTTAGATGCATAGTATCTCACTAAATGCTAATTTCAGTTGGAATTCACATATTCATTGGCCAGGTCTGATTTTTTTTTAGGGACTTCGAAGAAGATAACACAGGTTACTTCCTTGACAAGATAGCCTGTGAAAGCCTCTGCTAGTCTGTCCAATGTCTAAGCAAACAGACTTTTTCATACACTACATTTTTATCATCCATTTAATTAATATTTTTGTCTGGGTTACATTTATATTTTAAACTGTTCATGGATTAAGAATTTTTTAAGATCTTATTTGATAAGTGCTGAGACTAGTTGCCCTCTGAGAACCAGCATCATGACTTTTACCCACAGTGGCAATCAGATTGTTTTCTGGTACACAGGGCTCTAAAAAATTGTAGAGAAGGCAAGGGTAATGCTATGAGTTTTGCTATAAAAATCTACTAGTTGTTTTTATTTTTATTTTTTTCTACCTAGTCTTGAGACTAGATCCTCATTTGTGTTTATCTGAATATAGTGAGTTATGCTATGAATAACTGGATAAGAGACAACTAACAATAGATTGAAATGGAAAAGATTAGAAATGTAGTAGGTTACTAAATTTAGTAGGTTACAAAATCTGAAAGGATAGTATCATTTCTGTTCCTTAGAGGCTTGCTGTCCAATAAGGCACACCTGTGAATGGTGCAGTAGCCTGAAACAGGTCTGAGAAGTATTCTTTAGCAGGGATTTGGAGAACAAGGGCGACAGTTTAAAGCATTACCAACTAGCCCCAACCTGCTTCTCTTGGAGACCTCTAAGTGATCTTTTTTGGGCAATTTACTGCCCTTTTCACAAAGGCACTGAATAAATCCAACTGATTCCTCCTATGGGGATTAAGTCAGCCAACCATGGCTTTCTTAGCATGGGGCTGGTTAGCTAAATCTGCCGCCACAAAATGAATAATAGTACCCTTTCTTAGTCCTCAGATGCAGATCTCTTGGTTAGGCCAGCCGAAGTTAGAAGACTTAAATCGGAAGGACAGAACAGGAATGAACTACATGAAAGTGAGAACTGGAGTAAGACATGCTGTGTAAGTGTTACAGTGATTATCTTGAGATCATAACAATTATGTGATGCTAGTCATTCTGGGTGTCTCTAATGTTTAGTCTTAGGAGTTAAAGTTATAATTCTAGATATGCTGTGCAGCACAGAATAGGAATAGAGGGCTCCTAAGCTTCAGGCATTTAAATGCTAGCACTTACCAGCTACATGGACTTGGTCGAGCTCTAAAACACCTGTGCCTCAGATTCCTCATATGTAAAGTTTGGGGGAAATTGACACAGTTTAATAAATGTTCCATTATTTTTGCATTTACTTATCATGATTTGAAAAGAAATCTGAGTGAATCAAAGGAGTGTGATCCTTAATTATCTTGAAGTTCAGAATCATAATTTATGTACTCTGTCAGAAATAATTAGGAGGTGTGCTTTTCATTGGTTAGAAGAGCCAAAACTCCAAAAAACAGCTTTCTGACTCTATTTTTTCTTCATCAGTCGGGGTCTGATGGAGGAAGATGCTGAGCCCATCTTTGAAGATGTGATGATGTCATCCCGGAGCCAGTTAGAAGATATGAATGAAGAATTTGAAGACACCATGGTTATTGATCTAGTAAGGAAATTTCTGTTAAAATATATGAGAGCATTGGGGTAAAATGATGCTCTGTTCTCTGAATGCTGTGAGGTGAGGAGTGGTAACATTGACCAACAGTGAGCAGTTAGATGAACTTATGTGTTTTTTAAGCCTGTTTTGAAAGCCATCATATTTTGAATTCTGGCAATAACAGGGTCTGATTCCTCCCCCAACCCCTTTTCTTGAGAAAGAACTCATCCCAGATCTTTCAGCAGAGTATATCTGGCATCTTGTACTTTAAATTGGAGTCTGACAATATATACTGTACTCCAACATAACAACCAAATGCAGTATATATATATATATATATATATATATATCAAACAGTTTTGTATATTATTTATACAAGAAAATTTGAGTATGGACTAGATACAGGTGATACTAAGAAATCATTTTTCAGGAATAGTAATGCTTGATGTTAATGTTTTTAAAAAGTTTCCATTAGTTAAAAATAACATTGAATATAGATAAAATGATATGGGAAAGAAAAAACAGGAGACTCAATGAAGCAAGATTGACCAAATGTTTGACAATTGTAGCTAAGTGATCAGTACCTGGAAATTCATCATACTGCTTTCCCAGTATATCAGTTGGATGGGACTGCCATAGCAAATACCACAGACTGACTGGCTTAAACAGCCAGGAATCCAAGATGAAAGTGTCAGCAGAGTTGATTGCATTTTGTGTTCTTTTTCCTTACGTTATAGATAGCTGCCTTCTCCCTTTGTTTTCATGTGGTCTTTTCTTATAAGGAAACTGGTTACATTTAATTAAGGCTTACTCATATGACCTTATACTTCTTTTTTTTTTTTCTTTCCTTCTTGGCCTTACAGGAATTGAACCCAAGGCCTCATACATGCAGGGCAAGCACTTCACACTAAGCTATATCCCTAGCCCTTTTTATTTTTGAGATAAGGTCTTGCTAAGTTATGTACACTGGCCTTGAAATTGTGATCTTCGGTGCTGGCGTAGTGGCTCAGCAGTAGAATGCTCGCCTCGCACGTGCGAGACCCTGGGTTCAATCCTCAGCACCACATAAAAATAAATAAGTGAAATAAAGTTATTGTGTCCAACTACAATAAAAAATAAATAAATATTTTTAAAAATATTGTGATCTGCCTGCCCCAGATATAATCGCATTCTAAGGTTCTAGGAGTTGTAAATTGCCAGGGGAGGAGGCATAATTCAGTCCATAACATTCTGCTTTGTGTGCTTTGAGGATTCCATAATGAAAAGTTTTTATAAGAAATGTCATTCGAATCTGTAACCTTCCTGTCCTCAGTCCCAGTAGCTTTCAAACTATCTACTTTGGAGAACTCACTGAAATTCATCACCTAGTATTTAATCATTTTTATAATGATCCTTAAAAGGGAAGATATGTTTTGTGGGCCCAAAATTAATATCTACATGCTCACTTTTTAAAAATCTGTTGCATAAAATAGCCAATTTCTCATTCTCCTTTAAAAATCAACCCTTGGGGGCTGGGGATGTGGCTCAAGCGGTAGCACGCTCGCCTGGCATGCGTGCGGCCCGGGTTCGATCCTCAGTACCACATACAAACAAAGATGTTGTGTCCGCCAAAAACTAAAAAAAAAAAAATATTTAAAAAAAAAAAATCAACCCTTGGCCAGACACAGTGTCATACACCTGTAATCTCAGCGGCTTGGGAGGTGGAGGCAGAAGGATTGAGAGTTCAAAGTCAGCCTCAGCAATTTAACGAGGCGCTAAGCAATTCAATGAGACCCTGTCTCTAATAAAATACAAAATAGGGCTCAGTGTCAAGTGCTACTGAGTTTAATCCCCAGTATTCAAGAAAAAAAAAAACGACCATTGCTGGGCACCGTGGTGCACACCTGTAATCCCAGCAATTTAGACTAAGGCAGACTGAGGCAGGAGGATCTCTAGTTCAAACCCAGTCTAAACAGCTTACCAAGACCCTGCCTCTAATAAAATATAAAAGGGCTAGGATGTGGCTCGGGAATTGAAATAATAATAATAATAATTGACCCTTAATGTTTCTGTGTAGTTATACCATCAGAAATGTTACCTGATTTTTACATTAGATTGTCTTAATGATCTCAAGAAAAATATTAATTTCTCTTTTTAGCCCCCGTCAAGAAATCGAAGAGAGAGAGCTGAGCTGAGGCCAGACTTCTTTGACTCTGCAGCTATCATAGAAGATGATTCAGTAAATATTAAATTAGTGCTTTTTATTTATGGTTTCTTAGGTCATGTAGATACATGAAATTAATAATTGTGTTTCTCATTTTCTAGGGATTTGGGATGCCTATGTTCTGAAGTCTGAAGAAAATACAAATCTGGAACTCTATTATTTAGAGCTAGAGGCCTATATACTGTGATAGCTTGTATGGGGAAAAAAACACTTTTGATGTGATCTGNTTAAAAAAAAAAAAAAAAAAAAAAAAAAACTTGGTCACCAAAAAAATGTTTTATCTGCTAATTCAGCAATTCCTGGGTTCCAGTTAAGGGAGCTAGGGCCTTTCTCCTAGAAATGTGGGCTTCACTGGAAGTAAAGGAGCAGGAATGACTGGCCTATCCACCCAGCACTGCCTGTGATTCTGGTCAAGGAGCAAACCAGGAGGGGTCCTGACATATGCACAGACTGATCCTTTGCTTGTAGTCTCTTGTGGAAGACAGATGCTTAAACTTACAGACTACCATGCAACAACAAAAAAGTCTTAATATCTACTCCAATGGGTTTCCAGTTGAGTTTGAAGTCAATCAAATTTTTGTATTTTCAGTGTCTCCTTGATTGGTTTTGCTAGTAATTCTGTAAATTGTACATTTGCAATATGAGGTTTTTTTCCTTTTGTACAATTTGAAACTGATGCTTCACCTTTCCTTTAATAAACTATTCAAAATCAGGTTTGTGGTAGTCATCCTACTGTTCCTACTAGGTAAAGCTTTAAGGAGATTTGTTTCCTCTGTGCTCAAGAGAATTTGCTCTTTCAGGCAATTTGTTTAATGATGATGAGGTTATCCATATTAGGTGTTTTCCCTGGAGAGAGTGAGGAGGCCAAGTCCTCTGTAGTTTGAGGCATGAAAAATGAATATGCACTGTCACCTGGGTTCTTGCCCTGCCTGAGCTCACTTATGTTTGCTCCTAGCAGTGGCCCTTTGAAGACCACCTAAATTCTACATGGCTGCAAAAAAAATGGCTTCTCTCAAGAAATCACAACCTACATATTTCATAGCCTGGGATGTCCTTTGGGCTGAGCTCATTAAACAGCATAAGATGCCTATGCAGCAAAGATGAGGACTTGGGAAATAAGCAGGTGAGTTCTCCAGGAAGCCGAGGAGGAAAGGTGAGGAGGATGGGTGTGACTTTCCTTTAGGAAATCTGAGCCTTAGCATGATGGTGACTCCCCAGCTCTCAGCTTCACTGACTATCTGTGTGGCCCAAAAGGAACTGGTTTATGTAACTCATGGCGGGGGCAGGGGCAGCAAGATCCTAGCAGTGCCTCTTAACTGTATGACAGCTCATCATATTATCCATTCTCAGTCTAAAGGCAGATACATGACAGTCCTCTACTCGGTAAGCCCAAGTTGTCTAGTTAAAAAATTCTTTATTCTTTTTGCCTTTAATGTGAGGGCATCTGTTGGGAAAGTCACTCCTATACAACAGCCAATGAGAATACTAACCTATACTACCATACTTAGGGCATTCTTCGGTCCACTTTAATGAGGTTTCCAAGATCCCGGAGCTTCATGTTTCTTTGGCCAGTTGGATTTCTGAATAGGACAGTCCTAGTCCAGCCCAGGGAATTTCCTGGCTGGTTCCTTTACATTTTCCATCAACATGCCCTTCTTGGCATCCAAATTCCACAACCTGGTAAAACACTTCTTGTACGTACCTCAGGAAAAAAAAAAAAAGCTTAGCCAGACTTTGGTGCATACCTGTAATCCCAGCCACCTGGGAGACTGAGGCAAGTGGATCATAATTTCAAGGTCAGTGTGTACTGACCCTGCTCAAAAAAAAAAGACGTAGCTCAGTGATAAAGTACTCGCCTAGCATGCTTGAACCCTGGGTTCAATTCCCAGTACTGCAAAAATATAATGAAAGTTGAGTGTGATGGTACTTGCTTGTAATCCCAGCTACTTGAGAGGCTGGGGAAGAAGGACTTCAAAATCACGACCAGCCTGAGCAACTTAGCCCCATCTCAAAAAAGGGCTGAGGAACTAGCTGGGTAGTAAGGCACCCCTGGGTTCAATCACTGCTACCAAAAAAAAAAAAAGCTTATATGTACTACTGTATGGATGGACCATAGTACACAGGACCATAGCCGTCATGACCAAAGCAGGGTCTGAATCCCAAATTGCAGACTCAGGAATTGGATTTGCCAAGCAGTTTTAAGCTGCTGGGCCACAATCATTCAGGTTGGTTAGCCATCCAACTTCAATGATTGCTTCTTACAAGGTCTCTAAAATTCTAGTCTGCCACCATCCTTTCCCCAGTGGCTCACAGTCTTTCAGATGATTGTGTAGTAGGTGCCAAAGAGAATTTTGTAAAGAACCTCAAATATGCTGTCTGCCGACCTGCAGCTCACTGCCTAGTTAGAAATAAAGATAATAACAGAAATACACAATCAGGTATTTTTAAATACAATCCTGCTATAAGAGGAATCGGCTTGAGCTCAAGAGTTCAGGTAATACGAACAGAGAAATCAGGCCCTTGAACATTAAGCAGACTAGAGCTCTTCATAGCAAGTACTGTAAGGTGGAAGTGACTGGACTGTGGGCTCAGAAATCAAGGCAAGAAAGGGAGGGGCAGACTAGAACCTTTAAAGTGGGCTGACAACTTTGGAGAGCAGTGGCAGAGCCGGAGCAGAGGAAGGCAACAAAATGTGGACATGCAGTTAGTATGGTAGCTGAGAACAGAGTTCCAGCTTACGGAGATCCATAAAGACCACTGGAGAGGGCTGGGGTTGTAGCTAAGAACGTGCGAGGCACTGGGTTCGATCCTCAGCACCACATAAAAATAAATAAGGGAATTGTGTCCAACTACAACTAAAATAAATTTTTAAAAAGACCACTGGAGAGACTGCTGTGAAAGTAATCCCAGCCCAACTAGGATGGATGGAGGAGTGTAGAAAATGGTCTAACAAATACCCCTTGAGCCGGAGATGTACTCAGTGATGGAGCACTTGCCTAGCACGCACCAGGCTCTATGGGTCCAACACCCAGCACCATAAAAACAGACTTTTAAGGACTACTTGGAATGGGGGCAGAGCTCTTTGTATTAGCTTTCAATTAGTGTGGCAAAATATCTGAGAAAATCAATTTAAAAGGAAGAAAGTTTCATTTTGGCTTAGTTTCAGAGGTTTCATCCCATAACTGCTTGTCCTTGTTGCTCTGGGCCTGTGATGGTACAATAAGTCGTGGAGGGTCTGTGTAGCTTCCTGTTCACCTCATGGCATCCAGGAAGCAAAAAGGAAAGGGCTGGGATCTCAATACTCCCTTCAAGGGCATGTCCCCCATGACCTAACTTCCTCCCCCTAGGCTCTATCACCTCCCCGTAGTGCCACAGGATGGTGAGTAAGCCTTTACACATGGGCCTTTGAGGGACACTTATCCAAACCATACCACTATTAGAAATAAGGAGGACACATCGCCACATGTTGACTGGGAAATAATGAGTTGATATCCGAGTAGGACTTACAGAACAACAGACCAGCTGGAGCCACAGACCTCAAACAAGGGAAAGTCTCCTACAGTGGGAGAACTCTGGGCTGTCACCACAGGAAAGGCTCACCATGGGACATCATAGAGCAGCACTTCTGAATGACCCTTAAACAAAATCTCCAATTTTGGTATAATGACCCATGATGCTTTATAATATAAACTCAGTAAAATAAAGTCAACAAAGAATTAGGAAATAGTTTCTAAATAGTCTACACAGAACTCAAAACTCATATTGATAAACATAACCACTTAGTTACTAATACAAATGACTTAACCATGTGCCTTCAGTTCAAAGACAAAAGAGAATTAGAAAAAGTCTTGAACTTTATTATTGACATAGTTGTAATGATTCTGAAGCTTGCTGGCTATGAAGCACTGAGCAAATGAGCTAAATATATTTAAGACAACAGGAATCCAAGATTAGAATTAAAAGTTTCATTATGAACTCATTGATTTTAAAATATAATAAATATTCACATATACATACACCTCCTCACACATATACACACTTATTTATATAAATATTTCCCCACTCCTGCAGGATGTGGTAGCACACACTTATAATCCCAGCAGCTCAGGAGGATCATGAGTTTAAAGCCAGCCTCTGCAACTTAGCAAAACCCTGTCTCTAAATTTAAAAAAAAAAAAAAAATGCAGGGGGGTGGGGCTGGGGATATGGCTCAGTGGTTAGGTTCAATCCCTAGTACCTAAAAATAAACATATATTTTATATATATATATATATGGAGCTAGCTAACTCTGCCTTCTTATGACACCGAAGTATCAGTGTGAATACCTAGTGCCAATTTTAGCTTCTAAATGTTATACCTACTAAAAGAAACCAGGTTCTGGAGAAATTTGTGAGGCTGGGCAAGGAAGAGGCAAGATGAGCCTGGAACATTATCCTGTGTCACAAAATAAAGAAATGCTAAAAAGAAAAAAGTTACTAGGACATGAGGGCCTGGGGGACCAGCTTATAAAGGAGCTTTCACTAGCCAAATCAAAAAATTTTGAGCACAGAAATGAGTAACCCCAGCAGGAGCTGGGGTTGTAGTTCAGTTGTAATGCATTTGCCTAGCATGTGTAAGGGACTGGGTTTGATTTTCAGCATTGCATATGAATAAAAAAAATAAAGGTCCATCAACAACTAAAAAGAAAATTTAAAAATTCAGCAATGAATCCACTGAAAGAGAAATTAGGAAAACTACTCTATTCACAATAGCCTCAAAAAAAATTTAAATCCTGGAATCAATCTAACAAAAGAGGTGAAAGACCTTTACAATGAAAACTACAGAACACTAAAAAAAGAAATTGAAGAAAACCTCAGAAAATGGAAAGATCTCCCATGCTCCTGGATAGGCAGAATTATTATTGTCAAAATGGCCATACTACTAAAAGCGTTATACATATTTAATGCAATTCCTATTAAAATTCTTATTAAAATCCCAATGACATTCTTCATAGAAGTAGAAAAAAGAATCATGAAATTTATTTGGAAAAATAAGAAACCCAGAATAGCTAAAGCAATCTTTAGCAAGAAAAGTGAAGCAGGAGGCATCACAATACCAGACCTTAAACTATACTACAGAGCTATAATAACAAAAACAGCATGGTATTGGCACCAAAATAGAGTTGTAGACCAATGGTACAGAATAGAAGACACAGAGACAAACCCACATAAATACAGTTATCTCATACTAGACAAGGGTGCCAAAAAACATTCACTGGAGAAAACATAGCCTATTCAACAAATGGTGCTGGCAAAACTGGAAATCCATATGGAGCAAAACGAAATTAAACCTGTATCTTTCACCCTGCACAAAAATCAACTCAAAGTAGAACAGAGACCCTGTGCCTAATAGAAAAAAATATGCACCACTTTGGCCTAGGATCTGACTTCCTTAACAAGATTCCTAAAATGCAAGAAGTAAAATCAAGAATCAATAAATGGGATGATTCCAATTAAAAAGCTTCTTCTCAACAAAGGAAACAATAACGTGAGGAGACAGGAGCCTACAGATTGGGATAAAATCTTTACCACATGCACCTCTGATAAAGCATTAATTTCTAGGATGTATAAAGAACTCAGAAAACTTAACACCAAAAAAACAAATAACCCAATCAATAAATGAGCTAAAGAACTGAACAGACACTTCACAGAAGAAATACAATTGATCAACAAATATATGAAAAAGTGTTCAACATCTCTAGCAATTAGAGAAATACAAATCAAAACTACTCTAAGATTTCATCTCACTCCTGTCAGAATAGCAATGATCAAGAATATAGGCAACAATGAATGTTGGTGAGGATGTGGGGAAAAGGTACACTCATACATTGCTGGTGGGACTGCAAATTGGTGTAATCACTATGGAAAGCAGTATGGAGACTCCTCAGAAAATTGGGAATGGAACCAACATTTGACCCAGCTATCCCACGCCTCGATTTATACCCAAAGGACTTAAAATCAGCATACTACAGTGTTCCAGCCACATCAATGTTTATAGCAGCTCAATTCACAATAGCTAAACTATGGAACCAACCTAGGTGTCCTTCAATAGATGAATGGATAAAGAAAATGAGGTATATATACTCAATGGAATACTACTCAGCTTTAAAGAAGAGAGAAATTATGGCATTTGCCAGTAAATGGTTGGAGAATATCATGCTAAGCGAAATAAGCCAATCCCAAAAGATGAAAGGCTGAATGTTTTCTCTAATATGCAGATGCTAATTCACAATAAGGTGGAGGGCACTAGAGCAGAATAGCATTACCTTAGATTAGGTAGAGGGCAGTGAAGGGAGGGGATGTGAGGATAGGAAAGGTAGAATGAAACAGACATTATTACTGTATGTATATATGTGACTACATGACCAATATGATTCTACAACATGTACATTCAGAAAAATGAGAAATTATATCCCATCTATGTATAACATATCAAAATGCATAAATGCTTCCTACTATCATGTACAACTAATTAAAACAATTTTTTTTAAAAAAAATGAGTAATGTATAACATTTTCAAAGAATCCATGAGTCTAAACTGACAGGGGAAAAAAAAGAGTAGAAAGCTCTTCTTTGCTTAGAGCTCCAACTACTCAACATACACACATGAAGTTAGAAACTCAGCCTGTCACAATGATCACAAACAACAAGCCAAGAACCACCAGTGGATCCAAAAACAACCAGCTAAGTGTTGACAGAACTAATTAATTAACAAATTAATTATTCATTATAAAGGGAAAGTTGTAATAACCCAGTGGGAAAAAACCTCTGCAGTCACGTGATCAGAGTGGATTACCAATAACAGGAAAAACGGACACGCACTTCTTTACCTGACAAAGGGCAGGTTTCTGTAGTGCTCCTCTGAATCTCAACATCAGGACATAATCAGATAAATCCAAATTGAGGAACTTGTACAAGCTAGCACCCACCCCTCAAGTGTGTTGATGTCAAATGAAAATGAAAGAAACTCTGGAGGACAATGGGTTTTGTTCCTAGAAAATAACATACTACAGTTTGAGACCAAAGCATCATGATTCTGAAAGTACTCTCCACTGGATTAATGAAGTATCATGTTTATGAAAGACAGGAAACAAAGGCAGAACATGTGAACGACTGAGAATCCAGGTGAAGAGTAGATATCAAATTCCTACAACATTTCTACAAGTTTAAAGATTTTTACAATAAAGCATTTTTAAAATGTGAGAACAAGCTGGTGCGGTGGCATTTCTCAGGAGGCCGAGGCAGGAGGATGGTGATTCAAAGCCAGCCTCAGCAACAGTAAGGTGCTAAGCAACTCAGTGAGACCCTGTCTCTAAATAAAATACAAAATAGGGCCGGGGATGTGGTTCAGTGGTTGAGTGCCCCTGAGTTCAATCCCAATACAAAAAAAAAAAAAATGTGAGAACACATTTATGGAAATAACTGAAATCAATAGGGGATACTACATCTTACTTTCCATTCTGCTAGACACATAGACCACAATCACAAACAGCTCGCTTTACCTCAACAATGCATGAAGGAATGAAGAGACTGAATTTTTTAATATTTATTTTTAAGTTGTAGTTGGAACAATACCTTTATTTTATTTATTTTTATGTGGTGGTAAGGATCAAAACCAGTAAGGAAACCAAAGCCTATGAAGTAAGTTTCCCTAAAAACATTATCTCATCGATACATTAAAAAAAAATAAATTCTTAGGGGAAAAATACATAGAAGTATTACGTAAGTTTTTCATTACTACAACAAAATGCCTAAAGTGGGCTAATTTTACAATAAAAGAGGTCAAGCTGGGCATGGTAGCACATGCCTGTAATTCCAGCCACTTAAGAGACTGAGGTAGGAGGATCCCGAGTGCAGGGCCAGCCTGGAAACCATAGTGAGACCCTATCTCAAAAATCAAAAGGGCTGGGAATACAGCTCAGGGGTAGAGAAGCCTGTGCATTCTACTGTACCTATAGCAACAGAGAGAGAGACAAAAGGGGAAGTCCCTGTTGGTTGAGTCACATGAATAGGAGCCCGTAACAGGAGATCATATCACCAAAGAGGAAGTGAGAGAGACACTGAGATCCCACAATCCCTTTGACAACACACTCTCAAATGACATCATCTCAGTGACGCTGGGAGGCTGGACCTCCAGATCCCACCTCTCAAAGGTCCAGCCCCCCAACATCACTACATTGAGAACCCAACTCCAGCACATGAGCCTCTGGGGAACACTCACCACACCCAGACCCTTGTGCCACATGAAGACCGGCTGGCTCTAGGTGGTAATACTCTATCCTGTTTTCTTTCCAGTTTCCTTGGTTTTCCAGACTTCCGCCATGAAAAATGAAATTGATACTCAAAAAAATATCAATCAAGATTTTTAATAAAGCAAATAATTTTACAGTAAGGCACAAATGAGATATTCTTAGAATTTAATAAACTTTACTATTTCAAATTATTACTGGTATTTAGAGTCCTAGATTTTCGTGAATGCATATGGCAGGGCTGGGCTACAAATGGCCAGAGAGTAACTCAGCACTTTGATTTGTTTACAATGGAATATTTGCATGTTTCCTCCAAGGACGCTGTACCTTCTTGCTGGCCAAGACATCCAGGTCACAGCAGATTCGGGCGCGAGTAGAGGAGGGCTGGATGATGTCATCCACAAACCCTGGTGAAGGACAGGAAGGAGATCACTGGGTGCCCCATGATGCCATCCCACCCAGGCCTTGGGCGCAGCCTAAGTACCATCCCCAGGGCCAACGATGTGAGCAGGGCCTAATCTGGCATGGAGGTGCTGGGCCCTGTGACCCTCCCCTGCACCCCAGGGCTTGCCTGTTTTTCTGGCAGGTCCCCGATTTCTAGCCTAGGAGCACTTGGCAAGAAAAAGGAAATCCAACTCCCTCCCCAGCCTGCTCCAAGGCCTCCAACCCTGCCAAGATGAATTCAATGGGAAATGAAACTAAGAAAACATATCTGTATTTTCAAAGATGGCTACAACAATTCTCCCCTCCCTATAAACAAGTCCTTCTGCAATATAACTGCTGCTTCTCCCACCAAGAGGCAGATTCTACTTCTTTCCCTGGCCTTGTGATTTGAGTGGCCAATAAAACAGGCAAAAGTGACTCTGGCAGGCTGGGGCTGTAGCTCTGTGGCTGAGAGCTTGCCTAGCACATGTGAGGCCCTGGGTTCGATCCTCAGCACCACATAAAATTAAATAAATAGAATAAAGAAGTTTCAAAAAAAAAATTCTTTAAAAAAAAAAAAGTGACTCTGGCAACCTCCAAACCTAGGGTTCAGGGGATCCTGCAGCTCCCCCTCATCCTTTTGCTACCCTTGGGACCCATGCAAAGAAGTTTGGATGAGGCTCATTAAGGGTGACAGGCCATGTGGGCAGAGTGTGGCTAACAGCCAGTGCCCACCACACACTGAGGCCACCTTGCACCACAGAGCCCCAGGTGAGCCACCAGGCAGGCCAGGCTGCCCTCCCTGCCGCCCCCACCTCTCACTGCAGCAGGGAAGGGGTTGGCAAACTTCTCGATGTACTCTCTCTGGGCAGCATCCACGTCCGCGTGCCCTTTGAAGATGATCTCCACGGCACCCTGTCAGGAGAGGGGTGACCAGCTTATTGGCACAGGGTCCCAGACCCAAGCAGACAGTAAATTCATAACTGTGTGGCTGCAAACTTGGCAAATCAGAGAGCACTGGAGGGAAGTGTCAGCTCCAGAGGCCAGAGCACAGGGATGGGCCCTGCCTGGGGTCAACCACCGGGACTCCAAGATTCACAGGACAGGGCCTAACCCCATCCTACCCTCTCCCACCCCCGCTCCACGTCCTTTGAGGCCAAGATATCCAGCCTCTTTTCCACCTGTAAATTCATCATCCGCTGAATCAAGGGGATTAAAAGTGTCATTTTCCTTCTCTGCTACCCTGAGCCCTGAGCACACACTGGCGCAGACAGCACTGGCTAAGCTGCAGATGGCAAGGGCCTGGCTTCCAGGTCAGCACCAGTCGGTCCACCCCTAGGGACCCTAGGGGTTTATCTGGCTCAACCCAGTAGCTCTTTCAAAACAAGGAGGGGGCAGGGACTGGGTCAAGCAACAGGAAGTACCTGTACCAGGATCAGAACCTGAGGTCAGCTTCTCATGAGCTGAAAGAAGGGCTCTGGGGTACCCCCTGGGGGCTGGGGTGGGGGTGGGGTGTCCAAGCTCTCCACGGTCAGTTCAGGGGACTCGGTCCTCTTCCCTTTTATCACATCCTTAAAGCCCCTCTGGCCAGTTCCACTCCCCTCCTCTCACCTGCCTCGTCCTCCCTGCTCCAAAGACACCAGCATGTGCCTGATGGAGGCAGACTGGCCTCAGAGGCCCAGGAAAGAGACTGGCCAAGGACTCAGCCCCACTCCCTCCAGTCCTGGCCCATCCAGGGGCCATAGCCTCTTTCCCACATGTCCCAGCTATGCTCGGAGGATACAGTCAGTCCATGGCCCAGGAGAGGGGCGAGCTGGTGGCCCTCACCTTGGCTCCCATGACAGCGATCTCAGCTGTGGGCCAGGCATAGTTGGTGTCACCAAGAAGGTGCTTCGAGCTCATGACATCATAGGCACCGCCGTAGGCCTAAGGACAGACCCAAACGCACAACATTAGAGCCTGAGACAACCAGATCACACCCTGAGAGAGCCAGGAAACCAGGTGACATGGGGATGGAGAACAAGAAGAGCCCTCCTGGGGTCTGGGAGGCCAAGGCCAGGGGCCTTTCCCCATCAGGCAGTTGGTCCTGGCCTCCTCCCACCTCTGCTGTTCCCTCTGGAAGGACCCCTGACACGGCTGCAGGGGGGGAAGGCTCCTCCTTCACAGGGATGTACAAGATGACCGCAGCCAGCCCTGGTGATGCCAGGCCAGGCTGCTGGAGGCTGAGTGGGGTCATGTCTCCAGTGTGAGGGCCTCACCTTCCTGGTGATGACGGTGACTTTGGGAACAGTTGCTTCAGCAAACGCGTAGAGAAGCTTGGCGCCATGCCGGATGATGCCCCCGTACTCCTGCGCTGTACCTGGGTCATGAGGAAGAGTCAGGGTCACACAGGAGAGCCTCACAGGTGTGCACCCCGGAGAGGGACACCCAGCTACCCTCACACAGCCTTATCTCCTGGAAGCCAGAATTTGCAGAAGTCACGAATCCTTGAGAGATGGTGCAAATGATCCTCCATCACTGGGCAAAGCCACCTGTCCTGGCCCCAACCTCTGCCAGTGACTCACCAGGA
Source organism: Marmota marmota marmota (assembly GCF_001458135.2). Taxonomy (NCBI): domain Eukaryota; kingdom Metazoa; phylum Chordata; class Mammalia; order Rodentia; family Sciuridae; genus Marmota; species Marmota marmota. Next base: position 27,244,960 of record NW_026000240.1, read on the forward strand.
AGAAAGCCAGGGACGTCGACAAAGGTGATGAGGGGAATATTGAATGCATCACAGAATCTGACGAAACGAGCCCCCTTCACAGATGAATTAATGTCCAAGCACCCTAGAGAGACAGAGAGACAGAAAGAGAGAGAGACCATGCTGAGCTTCTGGGCAATTCCAGTTCCAACCCAGACAGTACGTCCTCACCTCCCATCCAGAGCTGGTTTCTGTGAAGCTCCACAGTCTCATTCTCAAGGGTACCAAGGAACCCTCATGCTCCCAGAAAAACAAGGAGGATAGAGAACAAGCCTGGCACTTGCCAAAGAAGGCCCAGGAGTAGCCTCAACTCAGAGGCTCCCTTGCTGGACACAGCCCTGGCATGCCCCGGTGGGAACATCAGTGACAGTGATCAGCCAGTGGCTGGCCAGGAGAGTCCTTGGGGCTTAGCATCAGCCTCTGGCTCCGTGATTTACAGCTATGTATCCTCAGGGGAAGCTTCGCCTGCAAACAGGGATAGCATGTTCCCAAGCAGAGTCAGGAGGACCGAGTGCATGGCATCTACAAATGGCACAGAGTGAGAGCCCAAGCCAGGGAATCTCCCCCGGGGGGAACTTCTAACCTACTCCCTGAGGCCAGCACGACCCCAATTCTGAAATACTGTAGAGCCCCAAGAGAGAAGGACACAGACCAACATCCCTCCTGGACACAGGAGTAAAGACCCTTACCTTTTAAGTAAAGTATATCACTAAATCGAACTCAGCAATATATAACCAGTAGCACACCAAGACCAAGTAGGGCTTACCAAAGGAGTTCAAGGTTGGTTTTAACACATGAAAACCAATAAAACGATTAAATAATGGAGAAAAATTTTTTCTACAACAATCTCAATAAATACAGAGAAACACATGACAAAATGCAATATCCCCTCACAGTTAAAAACTAGCAGATAATGGAGGAAAGGAATGGAACCTGATAAAGAGAATGAAACGAAAACACAGAAAAACAGGACTTCATCAATTTTCTGAAAATCTATGCATAAAAAAAAAAAAAAAAGAAAAAACACCATTAAGAAAATGAATAGACAAGTCACAGACCAGGAAAAAAAAATACATGTGGTACATATACCTAGAAAGAATTCACATCCAGTACAGGTGCAGTGGTGCATGCCTGTAATCCCAACAATTCAGAAGGCTGAGGCAGGAGAATCACAAGATTGAAGCCAGCCTCAGCAACTTAATGAGATCCTGTCTCAGAAAAAATAAATACATAAAAAGTGCTGGGGATGCAGCTCAGTGATAGAGCACCCCTAAGTTCAACCCCTATTACCAAAAAAAGAAAGAACTGGGTGCAGTGGCACATGCCTATAATCCCAGCACCTCAGGAGACTGAGGCAGGAGGATCGTGAGTTCAAAGCCAGCTTCAGCAGAGTGAGGCACTAAGCAACTTAGTGAGACCCCGTCTCTAAATGAAAATTACAAAATAGGGCTAAGGATGTGGCTCAGTGGTCAAGTGCCCCTGAGTTCAATCCCTGGTACCAAAACAACAACAAAAAATAAAGAAAGCAGGAAAGCAAAAGAAATAATACAATTATTTCTATTTATAAATAAAACTAAAATTCTGGAGCTAAAAAAGTATAATAACTAAAAATGAAAAAATTCATTCCATTCTCCTGCTCGATAGAAGATCTGGGCAAGCAGAAGAAAGATCAGGGAATATGAAGATCAAACAACTAAAATTACAATATCTTAGCAGCAGCAGCGAGAAAAATGAAATTTGTGAACAGGCCTCAGGGACCTAAAGGGACACCACCAAGTGGACCAACTTACACAGCATAGGACCAGGAGGAGAAGACTGAGAAAATGGGACAGAGATAATTTTAAGAAATAACATCTGAAGAATCCCAGCCTTTGGGGCAGGAGACCCCTGTGTTTCTCCTTGATAGCAAAGCATAAACCTTCTTTTTCCTTTTTCTCAAAACCATGTCCTCACTACTGGATTGGCACTGAGGACAAGGACCAAGCTTTTAGCAATATTTTGTGACCCAGATGGGACCTGGGAGCAGTCCCAGCTTTCTTGGGCAGGCCTGGCTCTCTACGGAAGGAACCCCACTGCCATGCTGAGGAGCTTGCTGAGAGCCACCTGCAGGAGAGTCAGGAGATGGGTAAACCAGAGGAGCTGTTCCTGTGAGCACAGGGAGGGACCAAGGGACCACCCCAGCAGCTGCCGAAGCTCGTTTTGCTTTGCGGAACTCCTGCCTTCTCTCCCTGAACGGCACGGGTCACTCCATCATGGTCCACTTTGAGAAAAAGGAAACCGAACTCAGGAAAGTCACAATAACTTTGGCCACCTGGCAAGTCCTCCTGTGTGCACTCCAAGACCCCTGATTCCACACACCTGATTCCTCTTTGTGGGAACATCTGGTCTCTATTTCTGGGGACATCTGTGTGCCACTGGTGGTGTAGGAATCACGGTTAAGTGGAACTCAAGAACCCAAGGATGTGTACTCCCTTCTGATCTGTTCTAGGTTCTCACCTGTTTGTTGGCCTTGGCCCTGGACTTGGGAATTCCCTCTGGCTGTCTGTCCTGTTCGAATCTGCCCTTTTTAAGACATGGCCAGTACTGCACTGATCATATAGGTGGTCTCCTGGGAAAGACCTTGGCTGGTTAATTTAAAGGCTCATATTTGTCAGCCTTGGTTTTGGGGCTCTTCTCCGGTTGTCTTTCTTTTTTGTACAAATTTGAGTTGGTCTGTCAGAGATAAAGTGAGTTGAAGAAAGGACCATCTGTAAGTCAGTCTAAGATAATGTTTTACTATAATAATGTAGCTTTTAAGTAGATTTCTACATTATCATACAATCTTGCAGTTGGAGTTGGTCTGTGAAAGGTAAAGTATGTGGAAGAAATTTATACATGTGGTCTGTCTGTTTTAAAGGTTCCCATCTATCAGCCCTGGTTTCAGGGATCCTCTTGGTCTATTTTTTTGTTTGTGTGTTTGTTTGTTTTTTGTTTTTGTTTTTGTTTTTGTCTGTTACTGGCCCTTTAAGACAAGAGCCATGCCACACTGATCTTACCATTAGTCTCTGGAGCAGAGAGACCACCTACAGGGATAAACCTGTCTAAGAGAAAGAGGGTTTGCTATAATATAATCTGGGCTTTAAATGGTTTTTCTGGATTATTATACCATTTGTCTTTGAAGTTGGTCTGTCAGGGGTTCTGTGTGCACAGGCACTGATGCAGGAGCGTGATAAGAGGCTGAACTGTCAAGAAATAAGCTGAAGGTGTCAAAAGGCATGCCTCTGGTGGGCAAGGATAGCCCACAGAAGAAAGCATTAAAAAAAAGATTTCAGTCTTCTAAACCCAGGGCTGGCAGTCCTAGCACTGTCTCTCGGCCTGGCCCCAGGCAGCCACAGATTATCTCACTGTGGGTAAAAGACACCGGCCCTACACTGGGAAAAAAAAAATCCCAGAAAAGCTGCCTGGGCTATAGAAAAATGGCCAAAGAGAACCTAGCCTCTGCCCTGCCCCTGGGGCTGGAGGCTGCTAGCCACAAGTGCTGTGGCAGGAGGTTTCAGCACTGTCAGCTTATGACCTGGGGATAGGAATAGTCTCCCCTTTTAAGATCTGACAGGACACCCCATTTGGGCAGGGATATTCACACTGGGTCAAAGCAGTTCTTGCTGTAATAGTATCCCATCAAACTAATGGTCGAATAAATAACTGCACCCAGAAAAGAAAAAGGCAGAAACGAAGGCCCACCTGTGTTTTGTAGGCAGCCTCTCAAAGGGATCTCAAGGAGCTTAAAGAAAAAGATGGAAAGGGCCTCCTCCAGTGGGTACCAATATACCTAGTATAAGGAAGAGGCCCCAAAGGAGCCTCTGGGCACAACTGACAGTGGGGAACTCAAAGTTGGTGACATATGATAATAATAATGGACACAGGTCAGGCTCAAAAATATCCAGTGCTCTGACTCCTTGAATGGGAGAAAATGATTAAGGTATATATATATATATATATATATATATATATATATTTATTTATTTATTTATTTTGTATATGCTGGACTGTCCAACCCTCTCTTGAGATAAAACATCTTGTGTAAATTAAATGCACAGATAACATTCATAAGGTCTGTCTCAGTGTATGAATTTAAGAAAGGGTCCAAAACTAGAAAGGATAAGAGAAAGTTATATGTATGCAAATATATTTTAGAATGGAAAATTAAAAGGTAAAAGAGATGTTCTGGATGAGAAAGTATTTTGTCTGGTGAAGTGATATTCTTGTGCTAACGTCCAAGATGAAAGAGGACAAAACTAAGGATATTAAGAAGTTTTGAATGTTTAAGTAAGTTGCAGAAGGTTTGTGGAAGGTAAATCTCAAAAAGTTTGTTTGTGATTAAACTAGCTATAATCAGCACAAAGTTATTTAAACTTTAATATACTGATATGAAGCAAAATGAGCAAAAGACCTGAACAGATACCTCATCAAAAAAGATAAACAGATGAGTTATATGAAAAGATGCTCAACTTCACATCATTAGGAAACCGCAGATCGAGAAGCACCCATCAGAATGGCCAAAATCCAGAACAATGACAGAAGCAAAGCTGGCAAGGGACGTGGAACAAGAGGAACCTGCTGACAGAAACGCAAAACCAATGAGTCACTTTGGTGGTTTCTTATAAAACTAAATATGCCCTTGCCGCACAATCCAACAATCAGCCTCCTTGGCAATTACCCAAATGAGTTCAAAACTGGGCTGGGAATGTAGCCTAGCATAAAAGCTCAGGCTTAACATGCACAAGGCCCTGGATTCAATCTCCAGAACCACATGTGTACACATACATATGTGCAGAATGGAAATGTACATCTAAGAAAAACCTGCACGTGAAGGCTTGTGGTAGCTTTACTCAAGTCAAAACTTGGAAGGAAGCAAAATCAACACTGTGCTGTACATGAATGGATAAACTGTGGTACACCCAGATAATGAACTATCATGCAACATTAAAAGGGAGAAGCTATTAAGTCACAAAATGAATCAGAAAAACCTTAAAAACATTAATAAGTGAAAGAAGCCAATTTGAAAGGGCTGTATACTGGAGGATTCCGACCATATGACATTCTAGGAAAACTGCTGTGGCAAAAATAACAGATTAGGCTGGGTAAATAAGGGAGGGCAAGTTCTTCCAACACAAGGATTCAAATCCTAAAATCCCAGTTACTTGGGTGGTTGAGGCAGGAGAATTCCAAGTTCAAGGCCAGCCTCAGCAATTTAGTAAGACCCTGTCTCAAAACAAAAAGGGCTGGGGGAGGGGCTCAGTGGCAGAGCACCTCTGGGTTCAATCCCCAGTACAAAAATAAAAACAAATACTAAGAGGGAAATTGTGAAGAGGAAAGCAGTACCCCAGTCCCCACCCCACCATCCCCACCTAGCACACACCCATGAAGAGTCCCCATTCCCTGGATGTCACTGGGGTCCATCACCTTTAGAAAGCTGTGGAAGAGTCACAGCAAGATGCCACTGTCACGTACTGTGTACCCAGGGGCAGTGTTGAAGGTGGTGGAGACGACAGTGGATAGGACACCAACACCCCTCCCCTCAGAGCTCACGGTTTAGCAGATGATGATGTGGGTATGTAATGGCAGGGCACAAAGCCAGCCTCTAAAAATTAAAGACCCTGAAAGCTAAGAAGAAGGGTCATCTACACACCCTTACACAGGGGGAAGTCCACAAGGAGCCATGTTGAAGATATTTAGTATCAAAAGAGGAACTGAAAAAATAAAAATTTAAAAGAAAAACTGATTTGACAACAACCACTTGAGTTTTTCTTCTGGTCACGAAAGGACATGTCAGAGTAAAGGGCAGACAGGATGCTGTGGGCCGGGTAGCCCTGGCAAGGTTTATGAGACCTTCCCATCCTACCTGAGGCCACCTTGGGCTGGTTGCCAACAATTCCAATGGTCCTCCCATTCATTCTCGCAAAGCCAACAACGATGTTCTTGGCATAATTGGGCATGATCTCGAAAAATTCTCGCTCATCCACAATCTGTAGGAATAAATTTACTCCTGAGCTCAAAATGAAAGAAACAAGTACAAGACGCAGCTGCAAGGCAGAGCAAGACACTCCTGTTCCAGTCATAGAGCTGGACAGCTCCACTCCACCAGGACACAGCCCTTCCCCCGGGGATGGGGGACAGCAGCCTACCCCAGGGGAGGAGGGGAAACTCGCCCAAGCAGTGCGGCTGCTCCACAGGTTCTAAAATTGGACAATTTGAATCTGGAATTATTCATGACAATTTGTTTTTACCTTTGGGTTTTGAAATCATTCAAACTTACATAAAATTTTCAGAAACGGTACAGGAGCTGGCAGTAGCTCAGCAGCAGAGCACCCACCCAGCGTGCCAGTGACCCCAGCAGATCTCCAGCACCAAGCAACAAAAACCTGCTGCAAAAAACACTCACGAATCCTTCACCCAGATTCCTCATTTATTAGCATTTTACTAAAGCTCATCTGTTCTCTCCTCACCCTCCTCTTAGACATGATGCCTCTCTACCCTCACTGCCCATCTCCCAAAAATAGGGTCCTTCTCTTTACATAACTTCGGTGATAGCAAAACCAGGAAATTAACATCAATGCTATTTTCTATTACAGGACCTTATTCAAATTTTGCCAGATGTTCCAGTAACCTTCCTTGCCACAGTGAAATCTGACCCAGGGTCACTGGGCACTCTGGGTGGCCCTATCTCTGTCCTCCTCCAATTGTTTTTCTCCTAGGTCTTTCGTGATCCTGGTACCTTAAAGGTGCCAAAAGGCCAGTTATTTTGCAGAGTGGGCCTTCTATTTGGGTTGGATTGTTGTTTTTTCATGTTTGAATTCAGATACAACAGAGGTGACCTTCTCTCACAGCCAGCAGTAAATGATGTTAATCCGTCAGTTAATGGTGGTGATATCTGCAAGGTTTCTCACATCTGTAATGTTACTATTTTTTTAGTGTAATTAATATTTAGTGGAGAAATACTCTGAAACTGTGTAAAAATCCTGTCCTTTATCAAACTTCCATCAAAACTCCAGGTCTTCGCCCACTAGTTTAATACCAATTACTGACTCTTGCCTGATTCAGTAACTGCCATGACGGTTACCAAACAGTGATCTTTCTCCTTTCCAATTCTCCTTCTCCATTTATCAGTCAGCATGTGCTTTTTTTTTTTTTTTCAGCATGTGCTTTAAGAAAGATCTTTGCTTTTCTAATTTATTTATATCAAAATTCTTGTGGATTATCATCTTTTAAAAAATATTTATTCTGGTTGTTGATGGACCTTTATTTTATTTATTTATATGTGGTGCTGACTATCCAACCCAGTGCCTCACACATGCCAGGCAAGTGCTCTACACCTGAGCTACAGCCTCAGCCTGGATTATCATTTTGATCATTATTTTATGCCTCTCTACCCTGGTTCCCGCATCCTATCAATGTCCCCATTGTTATCTGAGCGCTACCTTACACTTGGGACTCATCTCATCTTTAGGTTCGATGAGTCTGGCTTTTTTCCTGCCCCAGGAACACAATCAGCCATTTCTCCAAAGGACTCAGGTTCTACTTGGAGGGATGTGTGTGTTGTTCCTAATGGTCTCACAGAGCCAGACTAGAAAACACACATGTGCTCTCACATGCACTTCTAAGTGTACACACATATGGAAAGCCATGAGTGCTAATATACAATTCTAGACCAATTCATCCGGAGTCCATCCTAGCTTCCCCCATTTTTGTACCCCGAACTTCATTTTCCAACAGCCGAAACCTGGCTCCCATTAGCTCAGAATGTACTTATTTATTCAATCCCCAAATACAGAGAAAATGTCTCAAAATTGCTAATCCATACGACTATAAAAAACAAACCTAAGACTACAACTCAACATTTATTTACAGCTATTTGTCTTCAAATGAATAGTCTCAAAATATGTGATCAAAAACTATTCATCTGAATGAAACTCACACATTTTCCTACTTCATCTGAAAGTTTGTCATTTGGTCTTGAGTTTTTTTGATACTATGGTTTGAACCCAGAGGTGCTTAACCTCTGAGCCACATCCCCACCTCATTTTTATATCTAACTTAGAGACAGGGTCTCATCTAGTTGCTTAGGGCCTCACTAAGTTGCTGAAGCTGGCTTTGAACTTGCGATCCTCCTGCCTCAGCCTCCCAAGCTGCTGGGATTACAAGCATGCACCACCACGCCCAGCTTGATTTTATTTTTTAAAACATTAATATTTTAACATTGTCATTTCCCATACACCCACCCAATTCCCACCCACCCTCTGATATTACTCTTAATAGTTTCCGATTTGTGTTTTCACATTTGTATTTTTTATTTCCTCTACTTTCATGGAAATAACACAGCACTGATAATCCTTTACACAACTGGGTTTTTTCACTTAATATATCTTGGAATCACTTCTTATCAGCTGACAGATACCCTCCTCATTCTTTTTCATGTCTGTATAGTATGATGTACCAAAATTTATTCAATCTCCTGTGTGTGGTGTACATTATTCTGAAAATTACATTTACTTTTTTAGCATATCTTGCAATTATAAATGGCAATGTAACGGTAGTAGATTCAAACATCCATAATATCCTATGGTGAGAAGTACTTCTACAGGATAAATTCCTAGAAATGGGTAGGCTGGGTCAAGGCTTATTTATTTAGGCCTGGATAATGCTGGATTCCCTTACCAGCCATGTATGAGTCCCTGCTTCCCACAGACTTCACAACAGAAATGTTTTCAAACTGGTTTTTTTTTTTTTTTTTGGTCAATCTCCCTAGGAGAAACAACTCAATGTACTTTTATTTGTATTTCTAGCATTATTAGTGAAGTTCAGCATCTTCCTACACATTTAAGGTCCATTTTATATCTTTTTTGTGAGTTACCTATTCATGTCTTTTGCCCACTTTTCTATCAGTTTTGGACTTTACTCCCTCAAATGATCTACCAAAGTTCTTTATCTACCAAAGATTAATATTTTATGATGTATGTTGCAAATATTTTCTCCCAGTTTATTGATTGTCTTTCAGCTTTGCTTACAATCTTTTGCTCTAAAGAACAGGATTTTTTTTTTTTTTTTCTTTTTTTTTTTTTTTTTTTTTTTTTTTGGTGGAGGGGGTATCAGCATTGAACACAGGATGACTAACCACTGAGCCACATCCCCAGCCCTTTTTATTTTGAGACAGGGTCTCGCTAAGTTGCTTAAGGCCTCGCTAAGTTGCTGAGGCTGGCTTTGAATTTGAAATCCTCCTGTCTCAGCCTCCCAAGTCTCTGGGATTACAGGCATGCATCACCATAACCAACTTAACTTAATTTCTGCATAGTCAGCTTTACCAATCTTTCACTCAAACCAGATTTGAGCTCCAGTTCAAAAGCATATCTTTATCTTCTCCAAAGGTTATAGAGGAATTCAACTACTCTTTTCTTTAGTGCTTCTATGGATTCACAGTTTTTATGTAGTTCTCCAACCCATTCAAAGTTCCCTCACCCCCAAGTCCTTTTCATTTCTTATTTTGAAATAGGGTCATGCTCAGTTGCTGAGGCTGGCCCAAACTTGCAATCCTCCTGTCTCAGCCTCTGGAGTCACGGGGATTACAGGCGTGCACCACAGCACCTGGCAGTTTATTTCTGTATGTAATGTATGTAAGGATCTAATTTTATATTTTCCTAAATAGTTACCCAGCTGTCCTAGTATCATTTCTTAAAAAAGTCAATCTCTGCCCCTGGGATTTGAGATTTAATACATCATCTACTAAAACTCTCCTGAGTCTATTTCCAGTTCTTCTGCTCTCTTCCACTGCTGTTTATGTGCTAGGACCACACTGTCTTAACTATTGAATGCTTAAAACAATATAAAACAGAAATTCCCCACCTGTAACTTTATAGTATATGCTTAATGATTATTATACTTTCATTTTTCCATATAAATTTATGTACAAACTTGTCTAATTCTATTAAAAAAATTCCTAGGATTGTTTTAAATTTATAAACAAACTGAAGAAGAATTGACATTTTATACAATAATCAACCCACAAGGGATCTCTCCCCAATTATTCGAGCCTACTTTTGCATTTTTCAGAAGTGTTTTTTAAAAATTTGCCCCATATATCTTTTGTACATTTCCTGTTGTAACTATTACTAAATATTTCATCTTCTCTGCTGCTATGCAAAAGAAACTACGAGTGGTTACAAGTTTGCATTTCTGAAGACTTCATTTCTGTATGTAAATTTTATAGCCTGCTCCAATTATTGTTTCTTAGTATAATCACAAATTCTCTAGAGTTTTCTAGCATAATATTTAATCTACAAACACAGCTTAACTCCCTTTCTAAGGCTTTGCTTCTCATTCTCCTCATCTTGCTACATTAATATTTCTTTTTTTTTTTTTGAGAAAGGCATATTTTATTTTATTTTATTTTTAATTTTTTTATTGTTGGTTGTTCAAAACATTACATAGTTCTTGATATATCATATTTCACACTTTGATTCAAGTGGGTTATGAACATTAATATTTCTAGTCCAACATTAAATAACAGACTCCTCAATGGGCACTCTTGTCATGCTCCTGTTCTCAGTAAAAACTAGTCTTGCCTTATTAATATGCTTGCTTTTGGAAAAGTGTATGCCAAATTTTTTCATATTAAGAAAGCATTCAAGGGCTAGGGATGTGGCTCAGTGGTAGAGCACTGGCCTAACACTCATGAGGCCCTGGGTTCAATCTGCCACAAAAAGAAAGAAAATATTCAAGCCCCACTGTAATCCCAGCAACTTGGGAGGCTGAGGCAGGAGTATAGCAAATTCAAGGCCAGCCTGGGCAACTTAGTGAGACTTTGCCTCAAAAATAAAATAAAAGAATTGGGAATGTAGCTCAGTAGTAAAGCACTCCTGGGTTCAATCCAAAAATACCACAAAAATATTCAAGCCAGGCACTGTAGCACACCTGGAATCCCAGCTACTCAAGATGCTGAGGTCAGTCTCAGCAACTTCAAGGCCAGTCTCAGCAACTTAGTGAGACCCTGTCTTAAAAAAAAAAAAAAAAAAAGTTGGAATATAGGTCAGTGGTAGAATGTCCCTGAGTTTGATCCCCAGTACTGCATAAATATAAATAAAAAAGAAAGCAAGCAAGAATTCATCAATTCTTATTTTCTTATTTTTATCTGGAATGGGTATTCACTGGAAGGGTTGGGGTTTATGCCGGGAATTGAACACAGGACCTCAAGCATGTTAGGTAAGTACTCTACTACTGAGTTACACCCCCAGTTCCTTTTAATTTTTTTATTTTGAGACAGGATCTGGCTAAGTTGCTGAGGCAGGTCTCAAACTTACAATCCTCCTGACTTGGCCTCCTGAGTAAGTGGGACCACAGGCATGAAATACTGTGCCCAACTTGAACTTTTTTTTTTTTAATTTTTCTTCTTTTTTGTAATCGTAAATGGACAGCATGCCTTTATTTTGTTTATCTATTTTTATGTGGTGCTGAGGATGGAACCGTGCCTCACACATGCTAAGCAAGCGCTCTACCACTGAGCTACAGCCCCAGCCCTGAACTTTCTTAAAGACTTTTTCAGCATCTAGAGAAACTTGATCCTTCTAATACCTATTAATACAATATATTGTTGGACTTTCTAGAATCAACTTTGCATTCCTACAGTAAATCTCGCTTAGCCCTGGGTATAATTTTACATGGTGCTGGAGTTTGTTAGCTAATATTTTATTTGGTATTATATCAATACTAAAAGGGAATATTGTGAAACCTTAAGTGCTCTTTATCAGAATCTAGTATGATGTCATGCTTGTTTCATTAAAAAAACGTGGAAACTGTTTTTGTGATTTGGTGGGAGGGGTGTTTGTTTTCCTTTTGTTCAGCTGGTTACACTGGAGACTGAACCAGGGCCATTTTATCACCAAGCTACATCCCCAACCCCTTCTAATTTTTGAGACTGGGTCTAAGTTGCTAAGTTGCCATCCTCCTGCCTCAGGCTCCCAAGTTGCTGTGATGACAGGATAATGTGGTTCTCTAACTTTCTCTTCTCTCCAAGAATTACGTAACGTTGCCTCAGTAGAGTTCACGAAGGTCTCAGAAAGTGGGTCTTTCACTGGTCTGTTATTCCACACCTGTGATCCTAGCTACTCAGGAGACTAAGGCAGAGGACTGCAAGCTCAAGGCCAGCCTGGGTAACTTGGTCAGTCAGATCCTGTCTCAAAATAAAAAGGGGTGGGGATGTACCTCCATGGTAGAAATGGCTGGGTTCAACCCCAGGACTGAAAGAAGGTCTCACAGGAAAGTGGGCCCAGGACTTTTTCGTGAATTCCTTCCTTCCATGGAGTTTAGTCCTCTTACACTTTCTGCCTGTGATGGGCCAATGACTGTTACACTCTACTTTCCAAACAGATGCTCAACTCATCTAGTCTTATGATTTTTAAATTTCTTGGGGGGTTTTTTGTTGAATTTTTTTTGTTTTTTCCTCCCACTACAGTGGCTTGAACCCAAGGGCACTTAACCACTGAGTCACATCCTCAGCCCATTTTTTATGTTTTGTTTAAAGACAGGGTCTCTAAGTTGTTCAGGACTTTACTAAAAAGGCTGAGGCTGGCTTTGAACTTGCAATCCTCCTGCCTCAGTCTCCCAGGCTGTTGGGATTACAGATATGGCCCAGCCCCTAAATTTCTTCTTTTTCAATTGCTATTCTTCATGTTCCCTTCATGCTCTATTTATATTCATACCTTAAAGTTACTATTCTCTAGTAATTACAGCTACTATTTCCTACATCAGCTTTTCTTTTAGCTGTCACAAATTCCTAGTTGTAAGCAATGTTGTGATATTTTTTCTCTCTGGAATTTAACATTTTCTTTCTGATCAGCTTTTGTGAATGCTTCCTGTGTACTTGAGAATAAGATTTATAAAGTCTGAACTAGATCTGTAAGATCTACCAACTGATGAACGGTATTTAGGTCTCCTGTGTCCTCTTTTTGTCCATCTGACCTGCGTCTGGCCATAGCTGCTGAGCCCTGCGAGATCCCCAAAGCAAGGGCCAGGAGGAGGAACATGTAGCCAGCAGAGCCAGGCCCTGGGATGGGCTGAGCCTGCAGAGATACCCATGTGCCTTTGTTAGCAAGGACTGCTAAGGGCCATGCACGTGAGGAAGATGATGGTCATCACAAGTGCCCCCAATGTGCCTGACGCTGTCCCTTTTCCTCAATGACCCAATAATCTATACACCAAGAAAAAGGTACCAATGGTACCATTCACCACAGACTTCCACATGCATGTCCTGATCTTATCACAGGACACCCCATAGACTCCCCTTTCTCTAAAAAGACAAGGCAGCCTAAGCATAAGGTCCCTAACAAAGGTCCATGACAAGGCCATCCCCACCCCACTCCAGCCAGCTGGCCCAGCTGGCTCCTCCACCTCCAGCCCCCAAGTCCATCTGCACCATCAGGACGTCTACTGCCACCAGCTCTTCCCAGAACACACCATCAGTGGCCTCTCAGTGCCCACCCTGTGCGGCTGACACCAAGGCCAGCTCCAACACTTCCCCACTCGGCACACCGACCACGGATATGGCTGGGCGAGGGCAGGAAGCCAGGAGGCACAGCACTCACCGAGTGGATGATGTCCAGCATGTCGTAGGCTTTGGTCGATTCCAAAGGGACAATGGTGTCGAGCTCAGGAACCAGGCGGTCACTAGGAAAGAGGCACGCACACTCAAGAGAGCCAGTGACCTTCCGAAGGTGGGAGGTGGGGAAGGAAACAGGAGAGGCTCAGCATGGGGACTAGGCTGGTTCTGTCCCTGCTGGGCTTGGTGAGTCCAACACCAACCCTGGAGATTGTCCTGTTTCCTTTTCAGAAAAACAAATGACCTTATTCCCCCTGAAGGTGATTCATTTAAACTTCTGTGTACCTCCTATAGTCTAAACACTGTGAGGCACTAAAGCTCACCGGAGGGACAGACAGGGAGAGCCCAATCAGCCATCCTGAAAGATTAAAAGCAAGAGGCAAAGTCAGAGTTCTGCAGAAACCACCAAGGGTTCCCATTCCCCGTGGAAAGGCTGACCTGCTGGAGTACCTTTAAGAAGCAAAGCCGCTGGGCTGGGCTGTGGCTCAGTGGTAGAGACTTGCCTAGCATGTGTGAGGCACTGGGTTAGATTCTCAGCACCACATATAAATAAATAAAATAAAGGTCCATCAACAACTAAAAAAATACAGGGAAAAAAAAGACAAAAGAAGCAAAGCTACACCATACTGGGCACGGTGGCGCACACCTGCGATTCCAGCTACTCAGGAGACTAAGGCAGAAGGAATGCAAGCTCAAGGCCAGCCTGGGCAACTTGGTCAGACCCTGTCTCAAAATAAAAAGGGGTGAGAATGTATCTCAGGGGTAGAACATGCCTGAGTTCAACCCCAGGACTGAAAGAAAGAAAAAAAAGCAGCCCCATAGACTGAGACACGACTATGACTCCTGCCTGCATCAGGTGGCCCGGGAGGGAGGCCAAGCCAGAGCCCACTCCCACCACCCAGAGGACTCAGCAGTTTAGATCCCCCAACCTCCTCTCTCCATCACTCTCAGCCCTTCCTGTTCTGTGCGGACAGCCAGAGGCTACAGTGACCCCAAGATGTGGCCTGACCTGCTCCAACAAGCCCAGCTCCCAGAGCTCTTCTCTGTACTAGGCGTGGCCCCGATGAGAAGTCCTCCTTCACTTTCCCCTACACACACAACCACCATGGACCAATGCAGACCATGAGGCCAGAACACCTTCAAACGACCCCCAAACCCTTCAAGAAGGCCAACCGCACACGCATTCACAAAGAGGGCTGAGCAACCCTCCCCTCTAGGACTACACACACTGGCCTCAGTGGGGCCTTTGTTGACATGATTTCAGGTCACCCCTGGCCTGTTCCTGGCCCCATAGATGGGAGCTTTGGTCCACGCCATAGGGTAATGTCTAAAAATGGCTCCTTGCCAAACAACTCCAAACCCTGACCACTGAAGTCCAGGCCATGTGAGCACAGGCAGTTCTAATCCGGAGAGGAAACGGGAACAGAGGGGAGCAGCAGTCTCTGTGGTGCCCACATCAGGCAGTGACCCAAAAAGCAAGAGGGAAAGGAGGTCTTTGCTAGGTCGCCAGGAGCAGGCCTGCTCCAGGATTCTCCCAGCCTCTGGCAAGAACAGTGTGCACGGGCGAGTGTCCTGAGGGGCAAGCTGTCTGCATCCCTCTGCATTGATTTATTTCATGTCAAGACAAAAAAAAAAAAAAAATCTTTCATTTCCAAGTTTGGACAACTCAAATCTCTCTTAGGAAGCAAAATGTGTGGTCCCCCAGCCCTATAAGGTATCCAGCAGAAACTACCACGATGAAGGATGTGCATAAAATCATCTTTCTTTGCTCTTGCACCCAGACATGCTACCACCGTCCCCATATCTAGAAGCCACACTGACCCTACTCCACAACTGTTAGGGTCTGTAAACAAGTCAAGATGGCGCCTGGCATTCTGCCAGAGGGAGTGGTTTGTGAAATAATGCCAGCGAGCCATTAAGTATGGAGATTCCTTATTGGTTGACTGCTGTATCTAGTTTATGTTAATTGAGATAAGCTGTGTGGAATGTATATATACCCCTCCTGTCCTACAATAAACGGCTCCCACTCCTGCTGTATCAATGTACACAAGTTGCTCGTCACCCCCCGGTTATTTTGCCCAGCCAGCCGGGCTGCGGCACACAACTGCTCCAAAATGCCCAACGATCCTGGAGGTCCAGTCAGGGCAGATGGGGAAGCCATTCTGAAAAATGAGAGGCGGGACAGCCTGTCACCCACCTGGGGTCGTGGCACTCGCGGATGGGAGCCTGGTCCTGGCTGCTGAGGGGCAGGTAGTTGAAGAACTCCCGTAGATTGCACAGGGCATCGATGTCATTCTCAAAAGCTCTGTGAGCCACGCCTGAGAAAACAGGGAGGATTAATGGGCCAGGGCACCGGTTGGCACTAGGACGCTGCTTCCTGCCCATGCGCCCTCTCTGGGGCTCTCGCCGCAGACCACGATGACAGCTCTGTCCTCAAATCCTCTGCTAAGGATGGACACTGCACACCTCCGACCTTTGGACTGAGCTGCAACCCACACAGGCGGTTCTGTGCTCTACCCTCACACTCGGCAGGGTCACACTCGGCAGGGTCACACTCTGCAGGGTCATACCTTCCTTATTCAGGTCTGTGCTCACGTCCCCTCCTCTCCTGTCCTCCCACCCTCCACTTCCACCCCTGTGCTCTTCACAACTTCCCTGTCACACCTGCTGCCCTGTTCACTGCAGGATGCTCCCTTAGAGGGCGTCCCACCACTGCCATCCCCTGGCAAGGCCACTGCCTGGCCCATGACGTGCTCAACAATGGTGAGGGGAAAGGAGGGACTACCTGACCCTAGCCAGGGATCAAGCCATTGCTCCTGAAGAGCGTTCTGAAATAAAGACCAGCAAACAAGGCGGTGAATGCAGTGCAGCAAGTGACCGAGGACTCTCAGGTCAGCCTCACCAGACTCCCTGCTTCCACCACTGCCCCTATGGTCTCTTGTCTACACAGCAGCCAGGGGGAGCTTTTAAGTCAAATCATGTCACGTCTCTACTCCTGGCTGTCCATGGAATAGTCACTCTCCTACCCCAGGGCCTTTGATTGACTCTTCCCGCTGCCTGCAATGCTCCTCCCTACCACCCAAAAAGAACTTCCAACTGTTTAATCCTTGCCCTCACAGTGAGGCCTACCCTACCCACCCCATTTGAAACTTCAGTCACCCCAATCCCATTTGCCCTGTTCTACTTTTCCACATTATATATTACCTTCTGACATGCTATCAGTTGTACTTATTGATAATATTTGTTATTATCTATCTTCTTGACTAGAACACAGGCCCCACATGGGCAGAACTTGTTGCTGTTCTGACCACAGATGCGTTCCCAGCCCCTAGGACAATGCTTCCTACCCAATGAGTAAAAAGCATTTTCTATGTAATAAAATTATTTCAATCAAGAAGTATTTATAAATTAGTACAACCACTTTGGAGGACGGTCTGGCAGTTCCTCCAAAAAGTTAAATATGGTGTTATCATTTCACCCAGAAATCCTATTTATAGATATGTAGCAAAGAGAAATGAAAACATACATTCACATAAAAATATTTATAGTAGTATACTTAAGAGAGCAGAAAAAAGTAGAAATGACCCAAACATCCATTAACTGATCAACAGACAATAAAATACAGTAGGGCTAGAGTAGGAAGGAGAAAAGAAACAGTGGTAGAACACTTGCCTAGCACATGTGAGACCCCAAGTTCTATTCCCAGCACTGCAAAAATATTCATTAGAATATTATTCAGTCATACAAAGGAATGAAATATTCATTCATGATACAAAATGATAAACCTTAAACAACTGATGCTAAGCAAGACACAAGTCACACAAGAGCACATGTTGTAGGGTTCTGTTTATATAACATATCCCAATAGACAAACACACAGAAATAGTAAGTGGGCTGAGGGTTGCTTTGCCTAGGGCAGGGAATGTGGGGTGCAAGGGGGTAGGAGTGTTATTGGGTACAGCGGGTAATGGGGTGCTGGGGATGATGAAAATGTTCCAAATTGTGGGAATGATTATACAATTCTGAATGTATTTAGAAACACACACACACAAACATACACACAACTGCACGCTGTAAATAACTATTGAAAGTGTATGATCCAATATCAAAAAGGAAGGAAAGAGAGCAAGATGGGAGTCTGATACACAGAGCATCTTTGGGCCTTGCTTAGGGGATACAGGATCAGGCGTGAGATGCAGACCTTCAAAGGGTCTCAGGCCCTGAAAGACCACCGCATACTATCTTGAAAAAACAAAAAACTCGGGGCTGGGGTTGTGGCTCAGTGGTAGAGCACTTGCCTCGAATGTGTGAGGCACTGGGTTTGATTCTCAGCATCACATATAAATAAAAAATAAAGGTCCATCAACAACCAAAATTAATAAAATAAATAAATTTTTTTAAAAATCATGTTACAAAGGAAATCCAATGTCATGGGCAGAGCTTCATTCCTTTAAGCTATCAAGTGAAAAAACAGGCATCAGAAGAACGTGTGTTTGGATGCAAATAGTGTATTCACACTCACCAGCCCAAAAGACGGCAGAGGTATCACAGAAAACTCAGTGGTGATTATCTGTGGTCGATGGAATTTCTATTTTTACTACTGTGTATTTTACCATAAATGCTAAATACCATTGATATTAAGAATAAACAGCATATGTTATCAAATCAAAGACATCACCAAGACTCAACATATTTTATACCCCAGTGAGAAAGAAACCACTGCCAATTATGCCCCGAGATAATGCATCTTCACTAATATCAGAATCATGCCCTGCTCTCCATATAAAGTTTTTGTGTCTTTTATAGGAACAAAAATGTTTTGTTTCAACGCCAAAGCACAAACTTTTACACATTTTAACTGTGGCATGAGTGGTAAGTAACCCCAGAGAGGAACTGACCAATCTCATGAACACACGGTCATGACCGTCATGTTAAGACCCTACCTGGCCAGTGGGAGTCGGTAAAACACTACCTATTCTTAAGACATTCTCCAACTTTGGAGTCACAGACCTTTTTGTTAAAAGTTCAACTGCACATATATACATCATACCTACTTATGACCACCATTCCAAGGATTCGTTTTAAAATTAAAGAAAAAAAATTAAAGAATATTAAAGTAGGGGCTTGGGTGTGGATCTGTGGTACAGCACTTGCCCAGCATGTGTGAGGCCCTGGCTTCCATCCCCAGCACCACACCAAAAATAATTATATAAAAGCATTAATAACACCCTAGTATTCATTCCATGTCTGCAGGCAATACACTGTACTACAGTCTCCCCAAGTAAGTCCAGCCAACTAAATGACATTTTTAGAAATCTGTCACCATTCCCTTTGGCGGTGCCCCTTCCTGGCTGCTTGCTTGTATAGTAAGCTCATCCTCAGGCCTCTCACCTGACATGGTGGTGTGGGTCTTGGCGCCACCAAGCTCCTCCTGGGTGACATCTTCATTGGTGACAGACTTCACGACTTCAGGGCCAGTGATAAATAGGTAGGAGGTGTCCTGAAATCAGATTTCCAGAACTATCAATCTCAAATCACCAGAGCAGTTCAGATCCTGAAGCTCACTCCACCAGGAAGATAAATTTAGGGAAAGTAGAGGCTTGACAGCAGAACAAGACTGGGAGCAGACACCCATCTAGACGAAGACCTGAGTTTTCCAGGCCTCCTTGTCTGATTTTTTTTTTTTTAATCTTTGTTGCATGGTTCTATCTCCTCAAATTAACTCACAGTGTGATGAATATCTCAGGGTCCTTCATTCATAGAACTCAGTAACAGCTGACCTTTACTCAGAGTTTGCTGAGAACCAAATGCTTTTCTAAGCACTTCACAGGACTATGTCAGTAAAATCTATCTACCATATCACCCCCATGTACATTTGGGAAAACTGAGGCCCCTAAGATGGTATGCAACCAATCACTGTAAGTGAAGACACTTAAAGACACTGATAATCAATACATGGGCACTCAGAGGGTGACAGGCTTTTTTTTTTTTTTTTTAATTTAAAAATCAACTTAGTTGAAAACTAAGAAAATTATATGTATTTGGAACTATTAAGATTGAAAACTGGTAAAACAGATTAAAACAGTCTCGAAAATCTGCTCTGTCATCTTACAAAATGACAGCTATATTTATATTTATAAAAGTAGGAAGAATTGGAAGTTATATCACTTGTTAGGAAATATGATTGGTGCTGACAAAAGTTAGCCTTCTTTTTTTTTTTTTAATTTTTTATTGTGGGTTGTTCAAAACATTACAAATTTCTTGACATATCATATTCCACACTTTGATTCAAGTGGGTTATGAACTCCCACCTTCACCCCATACACAGACTGCAGAATCACATCAGTTACACATCCATTGATTTACATATTGCCATACTAGTGTCTGTTGTGCTCCGCTGCCTTTCCCA
>NW_026000240.1:27268062-27268643 GCF_001458135.2 Marmota marmota marmota
CCGGTCGGTTGCAGGTTTGCCTACCCTGCAGGTGCGGGTGGCGGCTCTACTCTGCCCCTACTCCAAATGGGGTGACGTGTCTGTCGTACCGGCAGGCCACTGGGCCTGTCCTGCTGGTCGGTCGCAGATCTGCCCACCTTTCAGGCATGGGTGGAGGCTCTGCTCTGCCCCTACTCCAATTGGGGTGTCGTGACTACCCCGCCTGCAGGACGCTGGGCCTGTTCCTGGCACGGGCGGCGACTCTGCTCTGCCCCTCTGGCTCGACAACAAATTGAGGAGACTCGGGTGTCTGTGCCTCACCCCCCCTACCAGGAGACCAACTGTTTCTGTCACCGCTGGTATTGATGAAGTTCTCTCCTCCGCCGCTTTCTGATGACCTCAGATCTCTGCCATGTTGGTATCCTATGCGAATGGCAGCATTTCGTTCCCCTTGCCGGGCAACCAAAGCAACGGGTGAGTCCTGACCGGCCCTCAGCAGGACCCGGACCGAGAAGCAGTTTCCGCGGGCTCCTAGCCCCGGTCCAGGGAAGTTCCGGGAGCCAGAACTCGGCCGCTCCGTGCTCGGTGTAAGCTCCTATAAG
>NW_026000240.1:27269471-27303682 GCF_001458135.2 Marmota marmota marmota
AGTGGACCCCCCCCCCCACTTAGGTCTACACATGTGCAGTGGGTAGCAGAAAGTAGGGTAAAGTTACGGGCACCTCTGCCTTCATTTGGTATCTGCCTCCTTTATTACCCTCAACTTTGAGTCAGGCCCCTGCTCAGCTCAGCACGTAGACATGTTAATCATTTAAGGAGTGTTCATCTAAAAACTAGCGATACAAGGTTTATTTGCCCTAAACCCGAAACCTATCTCAACCCTCTTGAGTCTGAGGCCATATATGCAGCATCCTGTTTCACAGCCCTGGAGTCGGGCCTAGAAGTCTTCAGTCACTGACGGACACCTTCCAGAAACAGCAGGAGCAATGTCTCATGGGAGCTGAGCTGCCTTCCCCCTTCCAGAATCCCAGGCCTGATGGATACACACCCTGAGCAGCAAGAGGAAGCTTCCCCCTCCAGTGACAAAGATGTCTCTCAAGCCACCTTGCAGAACCAGAGCCGAGAGAATGATCACCCAGGCCATAGCTGGACAGAGACTGCTCAACAATTCAAGCCTCTCACCACCCCCACCCCGATTCTTCCTCTATTTCAATCTCAGATTCACTTCAGCACCCCAAAGACAGGGCTGAGATACTGGATCTCACTTTGCCTTCCCAAATATGGGATGTTGATTAAAATTCATTTCCTGCTTTTTCACCATTATTTTTTCTGCTTGGTGTTGAGGCAAACGACAGGATCTGGTGGGGTTTGGGGTTTGGTTTTCTGGGAGGTGCAGAGTCAGTCCTCTGGCCTAGGATGTTGGTAACACTAACAAACATTTTCTTTCTTACATAGTATCTTTTTCATTTATAACACAAACAGTATCATATCTATAATATTCCCAAATTTGTTTTCTTTTTAAACCATAGTACTATAGCTTGAAGATCACAAGATCAGTATATTAGGACATGTATTATAACTGAACTGTCACTTACAGATGGACACTTGTTTCCAATATTTTGTCAAATAAGCAATTCTACAATAAATATTTTACTACAGTCATCTCTGAACTGACTATTCATTTTCTTTGCCCATTTTTCAAGTGGACAAGATTTTGTTTTGTTGCAATTTGGTTTTGTGTTTGTTGGTACTGGGATTGAACCCAGAGGTACTCTACACTGAACCACATTCCCTTTTTATTTTTTGAGACAGGGTGTCACTAAGGTGCCTAGGCTGGCCTTGAACATAGATCCCCCTGTCTCAGCCTCCAGAGTAACTGGGATTACAGGTGTAAGCCACGGTGCTCAGCCAACTGACTTTTTACAAACTAAGGTTCATCCTTAGTCTATTATTTGTACGGTATCAGTCTTTTGTGGTTCCTTTGTTTGGAATCTTGCTAGAAACATCTAGATAGAAACATCTCCCAAATTCCACAAAATTTCCAAACAAATGTTCATAGCAGCACTATTCTGAACAATTTAACTGGAAATGGCCAGTCAGCATGTAAGAAGCTGGACTCACAAGTTTTTACTAACCAGTAAAAAGCTGAACAAACTGAAAAATCAAGAGTTCTTAGATCCATCAAAGAGGTGGAATCACAGGGCAGATCACTCCAAAATCTGAGACTGGCAGGTAGGCAAACACAGAGAACTGAGGCTTGTCAGAGCAGAAATCCTGAGTCCAAACCTCCAGGGGAGCCAGAGCTGAGTGGAACCTGAACTTCACTGAGGAGCTACCAGAGGCTCAGCAGGTAATCTAAGATGAATACTCCAAAAGGGCCTAGTGACTGAGGGTCTTGTACTTGAAAACTGTACCAAGAACTTGCCTAGGTTCTCAGTAACTATTAGTAAAAACCCTCCTGCTGCTTCTGGCAAGGGGAGGGGACAAAGGATCATTCTGAGCCAGTGTGTAGAGCATTCTGTTCCTCTTAACAAGATCTGCCCTCAGGAGACACCATTAACTACAGTCTAACCAGCTGGAGTTTTATCAGAGATAACTGACCTGAGGAAAGAAAATACCTAACTCCATCCCAATCCCTGTCGAGGAAGGGGTGAGAGGGAGGGGACTGAGAAACACCTAGGGTTCACACTCCAAGGCCCAGGGTCACTGGAAGACAAGACCTGCTCAGGACTACAGAATGCCCCGCCCCTTACCACCATGTGCCTCAAGGCCATGCATGAGGCCCTGGGTTCCAACCTCAGCACCACACACAAATAAAAAGGTACTGTGTCCACCTACAACTGAAAAATAAGTTTTGTGGTTTTTTTTTTTTTTAAGTAAAAGATAAAGACTTTCTCAAGGGCTGGGTTGTGGCTCAGTGGTAGATCATTTGCCTAGCATGTGAGGCACTAGGTTGATCCTCAGAGCCACATAAAAAATAAGTTAAATAAATAAATAATAAAGATACTATAACTAAAAAAAAATTAAAAAGACTTTCTCAGGTAAGCAAAAACTGATGAAATCTATTGTTAGTAGATATTCTTTGCAAGAAATGTTAAATTATTTAGAATATCTTTCTGAAGGTAAATGATAAAGGTCAGAAACTTGGAGCCATATAAAGAAAGAATATTACATAAGGAATAAATGAAGATAAAACTTTATTTTTTATTCTTAGTTGATCTAACATAATTTGTTCAAAATAATAGCAACAATATATTCAATTACATATGCATATACACACATATACATGCATACAGAGAAAATGAATAACAGCAATAACACAAGAGCTGGGAGGAAAGTGAAATACTGTTATCCTACTGCTACCCAGGAAGTGGTACGTGTAATCTGAAAGACACCTGGGTTAGTTGCAAATGTTTACTGCAAAGCCTAAGACAACCAATAAAGTTCAAAAAAGAAAAAAAAAGTGTAACAAATGTGCTAATAAAGGAGAGAAAATTGGATCCTATAAAATGCTCAATTAACCACAAAAGGGCCAGGCACAGTAGTGCACAACTGTAATTCCAGCAACCTGGGAAACTAAGAAAGGAGGATTGCAAGTTTGAGGGCCAGGTGGGCAAATTATACCTGCCTTAAAATAAAAAAACAAAAGGGCTCAAAGGTGGAGTGCCCCTGGGTTCAATCCCTAGTACTATTAAAAATATATGTGTGTGTGTGTGTGTGTGTGTGTGCGTGTGTGTATAAACTAACAAGTGATTAAAGCAGGGTTTCAAGACACAAGGTTATTACACAAAAGTCACTTTCTAATACCAGAAATGAATAAGTGGAATTGGAAATTAAAAACACTACCATTTACATTAGCATCACCAAAATTAAATACTTACGTATTCATCTAACAAAATACGTATAAAATCTATGAGAAAAACTACAGAGAAATCAGAGAACTAAATGAAGACACTCCATGTTCAGAGGTAGAAAGGCTTAAGATTGTCAAGATTTTATGTCTTCCAAACTTCATCAACATATCTGATATAATCCCAATTTAAAAAATCAAGTTATTTAATAGCTCTAATAATTCTAGAAGTTTATATGGTCAGGCAAAACACCTAGAAAACCAGGAGAAGCAGAGCTGGAAGAATGACACTATTTCACATGTTATCAATGCACAGTTACCAGGACACTATAGTGGTGGCTGAAGAATAAATAGAACAGAACAGAGAATCCAGAAACAAACACACAGAGGCTATTAATGTTTGACAAAGGAACAAAGGCAATATATTGGAGGAAAGAGGGACTTTTCAAATTATGGTCTGGAGCAACTGGATATCCAAATTAGGGGGAAATCATCTAGAAGATTCAACACCCTTCACAAAAATCGACTCAAACTGGACCACAGGCTTAAATAAAAACAGTAAGGAAAGTACACACATTCTAGAACAGAATATAGGAAAAAATCTAGATGATCTTAGTTCAGGTAGTGACTTTTTAAAAGAACATTGAAGGCATAATCATGAAAGAAATAAGTTACACTTGTTAAAATTAAAATTTTCTATTCTAAGGAAAAGACTATCAAGACAAGGAAAAGACAAGCCACTGACCGCAACGAAGTATTTGCAAAAGAAACATCAACTAAAGAACTATTATCCAGAGTACAGAAAGAACACATAGAACTCAACAAAACACAATCTATTTAAACAAACAGGCCAGAGACCTGAACAGAAAGCTCACCAATGAAAATATACAGATGCCAAGTAAGCATCAGAAGATGCCACACGTTGTCCATCTTCAGGGAATTGTAACCTTAAATAAGATATCAGTGCACACCCACTAGAATGGCTGAAACCCAGAACGCAGATAATGCCAAATGCTGGGGAGGATGTGGAACAACAGGAATTATCAGTCATTCCTCGTGGGAATGTAAAATGGTATGGCCACTCTGGAAGACAGTTTGGCAGCTTCTTATAAAACTAAATATACTTTTAACATATGATTCAGCAATGGCACTCCTTGGTATTTACCCAAATTAGTCAAAAACATACGTCCAAACGAAAACCTACACACGGTATTTACAGCAGCTTTACTATAATGCCAAGACAAGGAAGGAGCCAAGATGTCCTCTGACAGGTGGATGGGTAACGTAACCCCCCAGCATCCAGATAAGGAATGTTATTCATTGCTAAAAATAAGTGAGCTACTCAGCCATTGAAAGGCATGGTGGAAATTTAAATGTGCATTACTAAGTGACAGGAGCCAATCTGGAAAGGCTACCAACTGGATGATTCCAACTATGTGACATTCTGGAAAAGGCATAACTAGATAGGCAGAAAAACAGTAGCTGTCAAAGGATGGGGGGAGGGTAGGAACAGGCAGAGCACAGAGGATTTTCAGGGTAGATTTAGGAGAGTCAAACTATTCATATGAAAAATGCCATTATATGTTTGTTAAAACCCACAGAATGAACAACATCCAGGGTGAACCCTAAAAGGAACAACGGACTTTGAGTAATGATGTGTCAATGCAGGTACACCAACTGTAACAATGTACCACTCTAGCAAGAGCAAGGGTATACACAGGAAATCTTCGCGACTTCTGCTCAATTTTGCTATGAACATTAAACTTCTCTAAAAAATTAAGGTTTATTTAAAAAAAAAACTAAAAACAACTTAAAATGTTCATTAGAAGATTAATCTCTAAGCAATTGTCCTAAATAAACGGGCTGGGGATACAACAGCTCAGCTGTAGAGCGCTTGCCTCACATGCACAAGGCCTTGGGTTCAATCCCCAGCACCACAAAAAAAAAAAAAAAGAAGCAGCAGCTAACGCTCCTCCCACTAATGAGTACATATTTTCCATATGATTTTTTATACATAAAATATCATTTTGTATGATTCCATTGATACATAATCCTAGAAAATGCAAATTTATTTGTAAAGACAGAAGGTTGCAAATTTATCTATAGTGACAGAAGGTAAGTCAATGGCTACCAGAAGATCAGGTTTTGTTAAACATGGATGTTAAAAATGGATTACAAAGAAACTTTTAGGGGTGCAGGATGTTCCTTGTCTTGAATCATATAGTAACTGCTTTATGGATTTATACAAACATCAGGTTGTACACTTCAAGTACGTATAATTTATCTCATATTTCAATACAGTTGAAAAAAATGTATAAAGCCAGACATAGTTACATGTGCCCACAGCCCACCTTCTCAGTAAGCTGAGGCAGGAGAATCTCCTGAACCCAGGAGTTCGAGACCACCAGCCTCGGCAATCTGACGACACCTTGCGTAAACACAAAGGGCCAAGAATAGCCCATTTCACCTGAGAACAAGGTGGGCCAACCTGCAACCTGCTCTACCAGCTATCAACATCTCCTGTAGCCACCCTGACTGAGGTCGTGTGGCACTGTCACAGAAATAGGCACACAGACCACCAGAGCTGGATTTATGACACATGTGGCATCACAGAGCAGGAATGGATGTTCATTTCCATAAAAGGCTCTAGATTGACAAGGTCAATCACTGAAGAGAAAAAATGGGGGAAGGGACTCCTACTTCAAACCATGAATCAATTCCAGGAAGGTATAGACAGGTAAAATAGGCAAACCAATAAAGCTTTAAGAAAATGGAAACTACCTTCATGACCTTGAGGTAAGAAAAACTCTTTTCAGAATTAAAACTACTACCCATTAAAGGAATGTGCACATGTGAACTTGATTCACATATCAAACAGGATAGGAGCCAGCTTAAGGCTGGCTGGTTAAGGACAATATGAGCATCAAAACAAACAACAGTAATGGATTATAAACCACTGGGCAAAACAGGAATTCTTGAATTCACATTAATAATAGATTAAATAAACATATCTTCAAGAAAGTAGAGCCACAAGGCATGGTGGCACATACCGGTAATCCCAGCAGCTCAGGAGGCTGAGGAGGAGGATCTTGAGTTCAAAGTCAGCCTCAGCAAAAGCAAGGCACTAAGCAACTCAAGTGAGACCCAGTCTCTAAATAAAATACAAAATAGGGTGGGGGATGTGGCTCAGTGGCTGAGTGCCCCTGAGTTCAATCCCTGGAGAGAGAGAGAGAGAGAGAGAGAGAGAGAGAGAGAGAGAAAGAAAGAAAGAGAAAGACAGAAAGAAAGAAAGAGAGAGAGAGAAAGAGAAAGAGAGAAAGAGAGAGAAAGAGAAAGAGAAAGAGATAGAGAGAAAGAGAGAGAGAAAGAGAAAGAAAGAGAGAGAGAGAAAGAAACAGAGAGAAAGAGAAAGAGAGAGAGAGAGAGAGAGAGAGAGAGAGAAAGGGGAAGGAAGGAAGGAAGGAAGGAAGGAAGGAAGGAAGGAAGGAAGGAGGGAGGGAGAAAAGAAATTGGGGTTCTTCCTTAGAATAAAACGCCAATTGAGGGCTGGGGCTGGGGCTCCACGGTAGAGCACTTGCCTAGCATGAGTGAGGCACTGGGTTCAATCCTCAGCATCACATAAAAATAAATAAATAAAATAAAGGTATCATGTCCATCTACAACTGTAAAAATATATTTTAAAAATAATAAAAATTTTAAAAACTTTTTAAAATGCCACTTAATAAGAAGCAAATCATGGAGCTAGATAACCATTTTATTAAACATTATAAAGTATGGATTAGTTTAGAAAATAAACCAATCAAGGAGAAAAAGTGAGATGCAGAGTAGAATATTCTCAAGTTCTCAAAGCATCTCTCCAAAAAGCACCATTAAGTTACAAAGAGAAAACCAGGAACTCCATGGGGAGAAAGAGACCACACCCTGAGCTGGCTATCAAAGTGGCATCACTCATAGGGGAATATGGGCATCTCTCGACTCTAGATAGAATAATCTAAGATGATACAGCAAGCCTTACGTAACAGACAAACTCAGATACCAAACTCAACTCTAATCCCCAGGAAACATCAGATAAGCCCATTCTGGAGAACAGAATAATTTATCTTGTATCCTTCCAAACTGTCAATATCATGATGAAAAGTCCAAGGAATTGTTTCAGCTTAAAGGAGACCAACAAGAAATGACACCTTGGGATATGTGATCCCAAGGTAGGCCATGTGTTTGGCCACAACACAGGATTTAATCAATTTTGAGAGTGAAATCAATCACAATGGGATGCAACTAAAAACAGAAGGAAAACTAGAAAATTCATAACATGTAAAAAGCAAATAATTTTAAACCATCAATGAGTCAAAGAAGAAATCACAGGGAAATTTTAAAATATCGAGACAAATGAATATTAAAAACATCATACGAGGGACTGGGGCTGGGGCTCAGCAGGAGAGCACTTGCCTAGCATGTGCGAGGCTCTGGGTTCGATCCACTTAAAAATAAATAAATAAAATAAAGGTATTGTGTCCAACTACAACTAAGAAAATATTTTTTTAAAAATCATACAAAAACCCAGAACACAGTGAAAGCAACACCAAAAGAGAAACTTATAGCTCTAAGCACATTAAAAAAGAAGAAAGGTCTCAAAACAACCAACTTTACACCTTGAAGAACTGGGGTTAAAAAAAAAAAGAACTAGAGTGGGGGTTGTGGCTCAGGGGTAGAGCACCTGCCTGGCGCGTGTGAGGCACTGGGTTCTATCTTCAGCACCACATAAAAATAAATAAATAAATATATAAATAAATAAAGACATGTGTCCACCTATAACTAAAAAACAAATACTAAAAAAAAAAAAAAAAGAACTAAACCTACAGCTAGCAGAAGATAAATAGAAAAACAGGAAAAGCTAACAAAACCAAGAATTAGTTCTTAGAAAAGGTCAATAAAATTAACAAACCTTCACCTAGATATTAAAATCATTACCCAAAGTCGTCTACAGATCCAAGGCAGTCCCTATCAAAATCCCAATGAAGTTTTTAAGCAGCAAGAGGAAAACTCAGCCTAAAATCAATATGGGACTTCATAGGATTACATACAGTCAAAACAATCTTGAAAACGAAGAATGAAGGTGGAGATCTCATGTCTTCATTTTAAAACTTACTACATGACCACCATAATTAAGACAGAACACATCAATGGGAGAGAGGGAGCCCAGAAATAAATCCTTGTGTGAATCAAATAACTGCCTCGATACAAAAACTGGTATTATCAGTGCCCCTAAATAGAACAAAAATATATCTTTCATCATATGCTAAATGTACAATATATTTAGACCCATTTCTCACTTCTGTTCCATCCCATGATCTGTCCACTCACTGCATGTTAATGAAGCCATTTTGGTTACTGCAGCTCTATAATGTACTATGGCACTGGCAAGCTAGCCCTCATTATACTTCTTCTGAAGTGTTTATTCTTACAGGATGTTTCTTTACCCCACATGAACTTCATAATTACCTTTCAGATTCTTTTTTAAAAAGATGTTGCATTTTGGGGCTGGGGCTGTAGCTCAGTGGAAGAGCGCTTGCCTAGCACACATAAGGCACTAGGTTCGATCCTCAGCACTACATAAAAATAAACAAATAAAATAAAGGCATTCTGTCCACTTTCAACTCCAAAAGAAAATTTTTTAAAAAATGTTGCATTTTTATTGCACTTTATTAAACAAATGAAATATTTAAGATATCAAATGATTAAGGTCTAACAATTAGTTGCAGGACAAGAATACAGTTAGGCCCTAAGTAATTCAGTGAGACCATGTCTCTAAATAAAATTTAAAAAGGGCTGGGGATGTGGCTCAGTGGTTAAGTGCCCCTGGATTCACTCCCCAGTACCAAAAAAAAAAAAAAAAAAGCAAAGAAGGGAAAGCAGTTTGGAAAGAACCCCAGCAGCTAAAGGGCTGAGCAGGATAATGTAAACTGTCAACAAAACCAAAAAAGTGGCCAGAGGTGACAGAAGATGTCACAGAGGCATCATGGGAGGGCATGAGAAAACAATGCTGCTGAGAGATTGAGGGAGATGAGCAATAACTAGCATTCACAGTGACACAGAAGGCACTAATGACCTTAGAGGACAGTTTAGTGGATTGGGAGGACAAGGCTAAATTGACATGAACAGGAAAAGAGAGTGGGCACAGGGGTGCACATCTGTCATCCCAGCAACTCAGGAGGTTGAGGCAGGAGAACAGGAAGTCCACGGCCAGCCTGGGCAACTCAAAGAGACCCTGTCTCATAATAAAATAAAAAAGGCTGGGGTGCAGCTCAGTGGTAGAGCATTTGCCAAGCATGTGCAAGTCCCTGAGTTCAATCCCTAGCATTGCAAAAAAGAAAAAAAAAAGGGGGGGTGAGGGGAGGGAGAGAGAATTACCTATAGGGGACAGCTTTTGTTTTTAAAGACAAAAAAGACCTGCACTTGATTAAGTTCTGATAGGATACAGTAGCAAGGGAGAAAATGGAAGTAGTAAAGAGGGCTGGGGATGAGCCAAGTGGTAGAGCACTTGCCTAGCATGTGCAAGGCCCCAGGTTCAACCCCCAGTACTGCAAAACACAAAGTTCCCATATCCTTGCCTCCCTTTAAAAGAATGTAATAAAGCAGCAGAGAGAAGGGTCAGCATGAGGCCACTGAACAGGCATGGAGAGCTGTGTTCTGTTGAGAGCCACAGCCGAAGGGGCCCCAGCAAACTTCCAGCTGCCGGCTGATGATTGGCTCACAGCGGCCCCAGCAACATCTAGCTGATTGGCTCCTCTGCGGTGATGCTCATTGGGCTGTTTCCCTGCCCTTTCAGACCACGGAGCTGCTCATTGGGGGACTTTTTTGGCTCCGCCCACGTGACCCAGCCAATCGGCCTCAAGAGCAGGAGGATTGTGGGAGGTGGAGAGAAGCTTGTGTGGGAGAGAGAGGCTTGGGGAAAGCCAGTGGTGGCAGTTGAGGCTCTGAGGGTTTTTCCTGAGAGGCTGTTTTGTTTGGCGTGTGTGGTTCTAAAAATAAAGTTAGTTTCTTTTGACAAGTGGCTCCTGATTGTGCCCAGCCAGACTGCGGCAGTGTTCCCCAACGTGCACAGGAAGGATGGCCTCCACCAGAGGAGCCACTCCTGCACCTCTCCTCTGTGCCTGGGGCAGGAAGGAGAAGTGCAGCAGCAGCAGTAGAGAAGTGACCTGCCTGGATTTAGTCAGCAACCTTCAGGAGATTCTGCTGTGCGCAGGAAGCAAGAGATCTGGTCATCTTAATTGGTTAAACCCACCCCTTTTGTTGAACATCTATGTGGCTTTCAGTCTGACATTAGGAACAGAACAGCTGGGTCAGAGGATAAGCACTTTAGAAACTTGAATTCCTACTGCTTTGAGAAAAGTGACTATTGTTACTTTGCATCCCCCAACCTTCCTGTCTTGGTATTTATTGCTCTTTTTGTTAATATTCTAAGAGAAAAAGGCTGATTTTAAAGTAACAGATTAGGCTAGGGTTGTAGCTCAGTAGTTGAGTACTTGCCTCGCATGTGTTAGGCACTGGGTTCAATCCTTAGCACCACATTAAAAAAATAAATAAAATAAAGAATTGTGTCCATCTACAACTAAAAAAAATTAAAAATAAATAAAGTAACAGATTAAGGGCATTTGCCCACATGTTAAGTAGAAGAAAGCATCATTTACAAATAATTTTAAATGTCATTCCATTAAAGTTATGAAATAAAAATATGCACCTCTCAAAATGAAGTCAGAGATTGATTTATTCAAAACCATTTCAAAAAATGAAATAAAATGGCAAATAGTTAAAGAAATAAATGTGGGACGACCAGAAACAATATCCTAAAAATATAGAAATGCCTCCCATGAGAACCTTTTGAATAGGAGTTAAGAGACTGTCTCCTGTCTGGGAAAAGGATAGATCCTTTAATTACCTAAAAACCATTTAAATTCAGACTAACAAATCAAATCACCCACCACTGAAGCACATGAGCACCTCCTGCTAGTGAACCCCATGAGCTACAGATTCCATGCCAAAACCTCTCCACTAAGACCTTATCATCACTCTGCTGAATGCCAATGAGAATGCAGCTAACAACCTAGATTTGGGTCAGGAATCATTTTTATTACAGATAAGGGGCTACAGGACTCTCAAAGGGCATCAGAAACAGGCTCTTCTTTCTTACCTTCACCATGAATGTGAAGTCTGTTAGGGCCGGGGAGTAGACGGCCCCACCAGCACATGGGCCCATGATCAGAGAAATCTGCGGGATGACTCCAGATGCCGTGACATTCCTCTGTCAAAAGAAAAAGGCAAAAGCATCTGGTTACAGAGGTGTGGAGGCCCTACCTGTGGGAAGATAAAGGAAACAGTAGCATTTGGCTTCACCTGCACAGAGAGGCTATGCAGAAGGTGAACAGGTGAGCAGGCTCAGTAAAGCTCTTCCAGAATTATGTACGCAATTTCCTCCCCTAACTTGTGGGAAAGTTGGTATGTTACTTTCTGGGGTGAAGATCTTCTCTCCTCTCTGCTCCCTGGCAGCTGTTCCCAAAAACCTCAGCAGGATATGAGCTACAGAGAATTGTGCCACACTAGTTCCAGCTCCAAACACACCTCATCCGCAGCACCCATGTCCACACACAGTTGACTGGAAGAGGAAGGAAAACCTCAGTGATCAGAGCCAGCACTTATCCCAGACTCTGGCCTCTATTCTGAGGTTCTTCACACCCTCCACCCAGTGGGCACCCAGCAGTCACAAGATGAGGCTGAGAGGCAGGTACTACCTTCCACAGTCTGCCCCTCCCAGAGAGGGGATGTCAGGGAAGGGAGGTAGGAGGAGCCAGAAAGGTTCCCTAAGGATAAGGGTATATGATGGGTTAAGCTCAGCCCACCTCCTGGAAAAGACTGGATGTGGGGGCTTGAGGACCCAGGCTGGGCAACAGGGCCCAATCACATCTTGCCCTACTGCCAACCCCTTTCCCTCTCCTGAGCCCCATCAGCTTCGGAAAAGTGGGTCCACTCTTCAGCCTGCTGTGGCTCTGAGCAGAATGTCTGTAAACCATGAGAGTAGCTAATTTTGGCACAAAATGTCTCTATACTCTCTGCAAAACTGACAAGTTAGATAGGTGGTCTTCCAGCTACTGCACAGTTAAGAGTCTGAAAAATTCTCTCCTTAAAAAAAAACTAGAAAACTGGACAAAATTTAAAAAAAAAAAAATTAGCATTCAAGGTTCTGGAAACGAATCAAATATTAAATTGTGAAGTGTTCATTCACAAAAAAACTGTTAAAGTTGAGATGAGAATGGTAAGAGTCTGAGGCATTCTTTTTTTTTTTTTAAGTTGTAGATAGACACAATGCCTTTATTTTATTTATTTATTTTTATGTGGTGCTGAGGATCAAACCCAGTGCCTCACATGTGACAGGCAAGTGCTCTGCCACTGAGCCACAACCCCAGCCCCTGACACATTCTTAACCAAGAATGCCACCAGTGCCCAGGCCAGCTCAGGGTTCCCTCAAGGTAAAAGTAATACCAGACAGTAATTCAAGTCCACAAGAAGTAATTAAAAGCACTGAAAAGGGGCTGGGGTTGTGGCTCAGTGGTAGAGCACTCGCCCAGCACGTACGAGACGCTGGGTTCAATCCTCAGCACCACATAAAAATAAATAAAATAAAGGTATTATGTCCAACTACAACTAAAAAAAAATATTTTTTTAAAAAAAGCACTGAAAATGGCAAATTATGATTAAATACAAGTACTAAATGAATATAATTCTCAATACTTATATATAATGTAATAATTATAACACTATAATTTGTAATTATAACACTTTGTAATGTAATTATAACATAATTTATAATGAAATATATAATAATAATGGCACAAATGATGGGGAGAAAATAGTTATATTAAAGCAGAGTTTCCATCTTTTACCAGAATAAAGTCAGTATTAACTTGAAGTAGACAGATAATTTAAAATTTATATTGTAACCTTTAGAGCAACCACTAAAAAAAAACTCAAAAAATATAGCTTGAAAAAATAGCTCTACACACAGAACTGTGGGATATTTTTCATTTGAGACAGGGTCTTGCTGTGTCGCCTGGACTAATCAACAAACTGGTGGGTTCAAGAGATCCTCCCCTCACAACCTCCTGAGTAGCTGAGACTACATCCAGCTCAACCTAAGAGTTGAGTGACATCACGGTAGACAGAAGAGGAACTTCTAGGAATCTGGGACTGAAGCAACAACTCAGCTAACAGGGATTGTCTGAAGTAAATACTTTGGAACTTTGGAGTTTAGTTGAACACTTGCAGGATCCAAGGAAGAGTGTGATGAAGAAGCAGGTACATCTCAGTGAATTTCTGCATTTGGTATAACTGCTATCATTCCCAGCCCAAAACCATGAAGTAAAAGCAGGTAACTGTGAGGTTGGAAACCCATGTTCCTGAAGTGGCTAGCTGGGGCCAAGGTGGACAACAAGGACCTTGTCCTTCAAATATTAGGGTTGTATGTTTTTGGGGTTTTTCATTTTTGAGATGCAGGGGGTAGAACCCAAGAGCCTCACAAAAGCTAGGCAAGTACTCTACCACTAAGCCACATGCACAGCACAAGGATTGTGTATTTTGATTGCTGATCACTGCTTTTGATGGCTGAGGGGCAGCCTGGAGGCCAGTCATTATTTCAATTATCATGGATTCAAATGGCCACCCCAATACAAAGGAAAGAGATAGTTTGTACCAACCTGGTGTGCCTTCTGAGACGGACATTCAGGGACATCTTTATCTGATCACTGGTTGGCCACAGAGACAACTAAAAGTTCAGTGACCATATTCAACAAGGAAAAAAAGAATTTAACAGAAACCATCCCTGAGGAAACACAGACACTGGAGTTATTAGTCACAGATGCTAGAGTGACTATCTTAAATATGTTCAATGAGCTAAAGGAAACCAAGGAAAAAGAACTCAGGGAAGCAGGAAAACAATGTCCGAACAAAATAAGTATCAATGAAATGAAAAATTCACTAGAATTTTCAACAGCAGATCCAAGTGGCAGAAAAAAGGATCACAAGACTTCAAGGTTAAACTGTTGAAATAATCTAGTCTGGAGAAAAGGAAAAAAAGAAAAATGAATAGAGACATACCAACATATACATTTTAGGAATCCCAAAAGAGAAAGAACGAGTCCGATAAAATATTTGAAGAATAGCCAAAAACTTACCAAATTTGATGAAAGACATGAATATACGCATCTAAGAAGCTCAATGAACTCCAAGTAGGATGAACTCAAAGACATTTATATTGAGACGTATTATAGTCAAACTGTCAAACCCAAACACATTGAAAAAATTTTGAAATTAGAGAGATAGGAGCATAGGGGATCTTCAATAAGACTAACCATGTAGGCCAGAAGGCAGTAACACAAACTTGAAGAAAAAACTGTTGGCTAAGAATTCTGTGTCCAGAAAAGCTAAACTTCAAGGATAAAAGACAAAATAAGACATGTCCAGATAAACAAAAGCTGAGGGGGTTCATTTGCAGTTGACATGTCATACAAGAAATACTACAGGGAATTCTTTAGTCAGGAAATAAAAGAACACTACAGTAATGTGAAATCATGAGAGAAAAAACACGACAGTAAATATAACTTCCTAGGTAAATATAGAAGACAGTAGGGCTATATTTCAGTCTATAACATCTCTATTTTTCCTATATAATTTAAAAAACAATCATGAAACAATTATAAATCCGATAATGAATACATCATGCATAAAGATATAATCTAGATAATGACAACATAAGATGCAGATGTACAGAAGCAGTATGCTCCCAAACTACTGAAGCTGACCTGGTTTCATTCCAACTAGTTTAATTGTAATCACCAAGGTAACCATTAAGAGAAGGAAACATTAAATATAGAAATGAAAGAAGTGGGAGGGGGGATAGTAGAGGATAGGAAAGGTAGCAGAATACAACAGTTACTAATAGGGCATTATGTAAAAATGTAGATGTGTAACCGATGTGATTCTGCAATCTGTATTTGGGGTAAAAATGGGAGTTCATAACCCACTTGAATCTAATGTATGAAATATGATATGTCAAGAGCTTTGTAATGTTTTGAACAACCAATAAAAAAAAAGAAATGAAAGAAGTGAATTTTAATGACACAACCAAACTAAACTTTTAAAAGCCACAATGGTGGAATTAAGGCATAAAAACTATCACATATACATAAAACAAACAGTTGAATGGCAGATGCAAATCCTTCTGTGTGGGTAATCACTTTAAATGTGAATGGATTAAACTCTCCTGTCAAAAAAAAGAGATTGGCAGAGATCCAAGATGGCGAAATAGAGGAGGTTGCTTTCCTGGCTGCTCCTTGGTGTGAAACCAAGAAAGCAGACAGGCAGCTTCTCCACAAGGTGAGTGGACAAAAAAAAAAAAAAGAAGAAGGGACTTTACTGGAACCTAACACTGGACATTCAAAGCAGATCGGGGACACAGAAAAAAAAATCCCCAGCGGCATAGCCACTGCCACAGCCAGAGAAGTCCCTTGGTGAGCATAGTAGATGGATAAGGGAATTAAAGGAAGGAACCTGCATTCTGGGGAGGTCCGAGGTATATCTGGGTAGAGTGTTTAGAGACCACAGACATTGCCCAACAAAGCTGAACAACTCGCTGCACAATACCCATGTGGGGAGAAAGAAGCCACCATCTCTCCAGGCAGAATGCAGAGGACAAAGGAAAGAACCATTTTGCAGCTTCAGCTCAAGAGCAGGCAACAGGGAAAGCCAATTCCTGGCAAACCTGAGTTCGGTCCAAAACACAGGCCCAATAAACACATGCTGCACAACAGAGTGTGCTTAAGTGACCAGGAGAAAATCAAACATGGAGAAAGGTTTACACAGGGAACAACAGGGAGGAAACCCACCCAGCTCTACCCCTCCCGTTCCAATCCCAAGGCTTGCAGGACACATCTGGCCTGGAACTCAGAAGGGTGGGAACGGGAGAGATTGTTTGGAGACGGGACCAAGAAACAGTGAGGTCTGCAATAAGTAGGGACTAAGAACTGGAGATTACTGGGGTAAAGTCTTCCAGCATGGACCAGTCAATACCACCACTGGAGGTGGACTGATTTAAAATCTCCAGACCAATTAGCATTCAGCAAAGAGCCTGGAGCCTTCCTAAAGCTAAACCCCACCTCGAGGAACTCCACCTACAGATTACCTCTCTCCGGCAATCCACAAATCACACTCCAGAATACCAATCTAATACTGCTGAAAAGAGAAGCTGAACTAGAAATAAACCAAAATGACCAGGAACACAAATCACATCTCAATAATAACCTTGAACATTAATGGCCTAAATTCATCAATGAAATCTCCAACAGAAAGAATTCTTTAACTTCTCATCAAGATTTTGTGGGGGATTTTTGGTGTTTTTTTTTTTTTTTTTTTAGAGAGAGAGAAAGAATTTTTTTAGTATTTATTTTTCAGTTTCCGGTGGACACAACATCTTTATTTTTATGTGGTGCTGAGGATGAAACCCAGCGCCCCGCGCATGCCAGGCGAGCGCATTACCGCTTGAGCCACATCCCCAGCCCTTTAATTCTTTTTCACTGTTTAATTGTGACCTTATGGCACATGAACATTTACACAGATTCCTATTTTTTTTCTTCTTATCTCTAGCATTTTTAATGTCAATATTTTTTAATATTTATTATTTTTTAGTTGTAGTTGGACACAATATATTTTATTTTTATTAATCTTTTAGTTCTGTCTTCTCTTCTGCTCCCTCATAATCATCACATTCTATATCACTTCTGTTCTCTCCCCATCCATCATCTGAAAAGTTAAACCCTTTTGCAAACTTCCTGTTTTTATTATAGGCAATAACTGATCATATCATTTCTGTTTATTGTGATAATTAACATTATAGACATCATAGTAGGAACTATTTGATTTAATGCTGTAAATTGTTTGCACTAGTCATTATTATTATTGTCTCCCCCTAAACAGTGAGGCACTGGAAACCTTCAGGGACACTGTAAGTCCACAGGGTAAACACTCTACTGCCTCAGATCCTTACCATTAGATGGGTAGACACACAAACAACATGAAAAAGCAAGGGAACAGATCTCCCCAAGCAAACCAAGATTCTCCAATAACAGAATCCATCAACATCACATGGAAAAAATGTCAGAGAAGGAGCTTAGAATAATTAAACTGGTCTGTGAAGTAAAGGATAATGTAAAAGAACAAATACAGGTAGCAAAAGATCACTCCAATAAAAAGAGAAAAAAAAAGAAATCCTTAAAATGAAGGAAACAATAAACCAAATTAAAAATTCAATAGAAAGCATCAACAGACTAGACCACTTGGAAAATAAAACCTCAGGCAATGAAGACAAAATATATAATCTTGAAAACAGAATTGACCATAGAGATAAAATGTTAAGAAATCATGAACATGGGCTGGGGTTGTGACTCAGTGGTAGAGTGCTTGCCTTACACATGTGAGGCCCTGATCTTAATCCTCAGCACCACATAAAAATAAATAAATAAAATAAAGGTATTGTGTCCATCTACAACTAAAAAATATTTTTAAAAAGAAAGAAAGAGGGGCTGTAGCTCAGTGGCAGAGTGCTTGACTAGCACATGTGAGGCACTGTGTTCGATTCTTAGCACCACATAAAAATAAAATAAAGGTATTATATCCATCTACAACCACAAAAAAAAAAAAAACAGCAGCAGCTCATGATTTAAGTAGGGCAGATGAAAGAAAAGAAAAGGAAAGGAAAGGAAGGAAGGAAGGAAGGAAGGAAAGAAGGAAGAAAAAATATATGAACAGAACTTCCAAGAAATATGGGATAACATGAAAAGACCAAATTTAAGATTTATTGGGATAGATGAAGGCATAGAGTTACAAACCAAAGGAATGCACAATCTTTTTGATGAAATAATATCAGAAAACTTCTCAGAATGAAATGTAAAATCAAATACAAGAGGCTAATAGAATAGTAGAGGATAGGAAAGGCAGCAGAATACAACAGACACTAGTATGGCAATATGTAAATCAATGGATGTGTAACTGATGTGATTCTGCAATCTGTATATGGGGTAAAAATGGGAGTTCATAACCCACTTGAATCAAAGTGTGAAATATGATATATCAAGAACTATGTAATGTTTTGAACAACCAACAATAAAAATTTTTTAAAAAAGAGGTTAATAGGACCCCCAAATGTGCAAAATTACAACAGACCCATATCAAGGCACATTATAATGAGAATGTCTAGCACACAGAAAAAGAATCGAATTTTAAAGGCTGTGAGAGAAAAACACCAGATTACATATAGGGGGAAACCAATACGGATCTCAGCTGATTTCTCTACCCAAACCTCAAAGCTAGGAGGTCCTGGAATAACATATACCAAGCTCTGAAAGAAAATGGATACCAACCAAGAATACTATATCCAGCAAAATTAAGTTTTAGATTTGAAGATGAAATAAAAACCTTCCATGATAAAAATTTTAAAAATTTGCAACCAGAAAGCCTGTACTTCAGAATATTCTCAACAAAATACTCCATGAAGATGAAATGGAAAAAGTGAAAACCAGCAAAGAGAGGAACTACAGTAAAGAAATAGTCAATCAAAGAAAAATTAATTCAAATTAAAAACTAGAAATAAACCAAAATGACCAGGAACACAAATCATATCTCAATAATAACCTTGAACATTAATTGCCTAAATTCATCAATCAAAAGACACAGACTGAGGCTGTGGCTGTGGCTGAGGTAGTGTGCTTGCCTAGCATGTGTGAGGCACTGCGTTCAATTATCAGAGAGAAATAAGGTGGGAGGGGGGAAATCCACTGACAACTAAAAAATATTTTTTAAAAAAAGGCAAACTGGCAAATTATATTAAAAAACAAGACCCAACAATATGCTATCTCCAAGAGACTCACCTCATAGGCAAAGACATCCACAGACTGAAGGTGAAAGGTTGGGAAAAAACATCCCTCACATGGACCACATAAACAAGCAGGGGTTTCTATCCTCCTATCAGATAAAGTGGACCTCAAGCCAAATTTATTTATTTATTTATTTATTGGTTTGTTTATTAAATATATATATATATTATTTTTTTAGTTGTAGTTGGACACAATACCTTTATTTTATTTACTTATTTTTATGTGGTGCTGAGGATCGAACCCAGAGCCTTGCATGTGCTAGGCGAGCGCTCTATCCCTGAGCCACAACCCCAGCCCTGAAGCCAAATTTAATCAGAAGGGACAAAGAAGGCCATTCATACTGCTTTAGGCAATTATACATCAACAACACATAATAATCATAAATATTTATGCCCAAACAACGGGAGCATCTATGTACATAGAACAAACCCTTCTCAACTTCAAGAATCAAACAGACCATAACACAATAATGCTAGGGTTGAACATTTTTATCCATATATATGAATACAAATGTGAATATAATTGTAAAAATATACATGAAAATATTTAAATGGATATGGATTTGTATATAGTTGTTTTTCTCTTTTTTTTAACAATGTTTGTTTGCTTGCTTTTAATTTTTTTTAGTTATACATGGACACAATATCTTTATTTTGTTTGTTTATTTTTATGCAGTGCTGAGGATCAAACCCAATGCCTCACATGTGCAAGGCAAGTGCTCTGCTATTGAGCCACAACCCAGCCCCTAGCTGTTTTTCTTTTGAGAAGGATGTTTACAGTTAGAGTAAAGATATGGTACATGCTCATGTAACTAAACATATATGAAAATTTTATGGGTAGGATTTGGGTTGCTATGAGGGTACATTCATATATATGTATAAATGTATATAAACATATATGGAATATATATGTGAACATATATACAGACATTCATAATATTAAATTTTTGTTTAAAAGGCTCACGATTATGGGTAGGGTTAGATTTAGTTCCGAGTTACAGCTCTGGTTTAGAGGACAGGTTAACCTTAGAACATATATATCAATATATATGAATATAAATATGAATGTAGAGGTAGTATTATATATCAAAATATATATATTCATACGTATATATTTATGTATATATACTTTTATCTATGGATTTTTTGAATTAATGTATTTATTCTAATTAGGTATTTGTGATAACAGAATGCATTTTGATTCATTGTACACAATTGCAGCACAATTTTCATTTCTCTGGCTATACACGATGCAGAGTCCCACCATATGTGCAGTCATACATATACCTAGGGTAATGATGTCCATCTCATCCTACCATCTTCCTTACCCCCATACCGCCTCCCCCTCCCTCCCCTTTGCCCAAAGTGCCTCCATTTTTCCCATGCCCCGCCCCATTATGGATCAGAATCCACTTATCAGAGAGTATATTCGGCCTTTGGGTTTTGGGGATTGGCTTACTTCACTTTGCAAGATATTCTCCAACTCCATCCATTTACCTACAAATGCCATAATTTTATTCTCTTTTGATGCTGAGTAATATTCCATGTGTATACATACCGCAGTTTCTTCATCCATTCATCTATTGAAGGGCTCCTAGGTTGGTTCCACAGTTTAGCTACTGTGAATTGAGCTGCTATAAAAATTGATGTGTCTGTGTTACTATAGTATGCTAATTTTATGTGGTTTGGGTATAGACCTTGGAGTGGGATAGCTGGGTCAAATGGTGGTTCCAGTCCAAGTTTTTCAGGGAATCTCCATACTGCTTTCCAGATTGGTTTCACCAATTTGCAGTCCCACCAACAACATATGAGTGTGCCTTTTTCCTCACATCCTCGCCAACACTTATTGTTGTATGTATTCTTGAAAACTGCCATTCTGACTAGCGTGAGATGAAATGTTAGTTTCAATTTGCATTTCTCTAATTACTAGAGATGTTGAACATTTTTTCAGATATTTGTTGATCAAATGTACATCTTCTTCTAAGAAATGTCTGTTCAGCTCCTTAGCCTATTCACTGATTGGGTTGTTTGTTTTTTTAGTATTAAGTTTTTTTAGTTCTTTATAAATCCTGGAAATTAGTGCTGTATCTGACATGTTCATGGCAAAAAATTTGCTCCCAAAATGTAGGCTCTCTCTTCACCTCATTGATTGTTTCTTTTGCTGAGAAGAAGCTTTTTAGTTTAAGTCCATCTCATTTTTTAATTCTTGATTTTATTTCTTGTACTTTAGAGTCTTATTTTTAAGGTAAGCAATATTGTTATATTACGTGTAAAATCTGGGTAATACTCTGGAAATGAGTTCATATATAAAATATTCATGGGTTTTGATGTGAATTTATGAACTTATATTCCCAAATATATAAGTACATTCCTATAAAATGTCATGTTTTGTATGTATAGAGGTTTCTCTAAGGTTACTGGTGTAAGCAAAAGTTGACAGGACTAATATAGAAAAACAGAGTTAGTTTAGGGATTAAACATTTTTCTCCTTACACAGGAATACAAATATGACTACATACGTAAAAATATACATGAAAATATTTAAATAGATATAAAATAATAATTATTTTCCTTTTGAAATGAATGTTTACAATTTGTTCTAGTTATAGTTTATGATTATGTAACTGACTATATATGAAAATGTATGAGCAAGAATTTGGTTGCTGTTAGGGTATATTCATATTCATATATATATTCAAATGTATACAAACATATATAGAAATATACATGTGAAAGTATATATGGATATTCAAACTAAAAAATAAAATAAAAATCAAAGGGAGGTCAGTAGAGGAAAGAGACCACGGGGTGGGGAGTGGAAAGCAAGGGGGAAGTGCTGGAAATGATATTGGCCAAATTACACTGTCCTGTTGTGTGCATGTACAAATATGTAAAAACAAATCCCATCATCATGTACAACTATAATGCACCAATAAAAATGTGGAAAGAAAATAAATAAATGAACAAATATAACAATATATAAATAAAAACAGATTGGCAAACTGGATTTCAAAAAACAACCTATGTGTTGTTTACAAGAGCTCCCATTCAAGATTTTCAGAAAACTTGGAATGGAACCACCATTTGACCCAGTTGTCCCATTCCTCAGCATATACTCAAAGGACTTAATATGCACACTAAAATGAGCACACTACAGTGATTCGGCCACATCAATGTTTACAGCAGCTCAATATACAATAGCTAAGTTATGGAACCAACCTAGGTGCCCTTCAACAAATGAATGGATAAATAAAGTGTGGTATTACTCAGCAATAAAGAAGAATGAAATTATGCCACTTGCCTGTAAATGGATGGAACTGGATACTATCATGCTAGGTGAAATAAGTCAGTCCCAAAACACCAGAGGCAGAATGTTCTCTCTGATATGTGGATGCTAACTCACAATAAGCCAGAGGAGACACACACACACACAGAAGTTCACTGGATTAGACAAAGGTGAATGAAGGGAAGGGTGTTCGTATATGAATACACAACCAGTGTAACTCCACATCATGTACAACCACAAAAATGGGAAGTTATACTCCATGTATGTTTGATATGTCAAACTACATTCCTATGCCATGTATAAAAACTAAAAAAAAAAATAAAAATAAAAAAATTTATTAAAGTTCAACTTCAAACTCTTCTAACTATAAAGATTTTGGCAAAATTAAGTCTAGCTTTAATAAAGTACATTACTAGGCATTAATGTAAGCTTGAGATAATACAAAAAAAAAGAGCTCCAATTCAGATATAAAGACACAAGGAAAAAA
The DNA here is from genome assembly GCF_001458135.2 of Marmota marmota marmota. Taxonomy (NCBI): domain Eukaryota; kingdom Metazoa; phylum Chordata; class Mammalia; order Rodentia; family Sciuridae; genus Marmota; species Marmota marmota. The sequence continues at coordinate 27,292,422 of NW_026000240.1, forward strand.
TTTATGTCTTATGCAAAGGGTAACAAAAAATAGAGCTATGGTGGCTACATTATTGCCAGACAAAGCAATTCTAAATCAAAAAGCTTACAAAGATATTACATACTGACAAAGGTTCACTATGCCTAGAAAATAACAATTACAAAAAAAATAGGCACCTTTTGTCTTAAATTTAGCACTTAGTTCTTCCCATTACTATGTTCAGATGTCCATTCTGTTATAGTCTTTTGAAAAGAAAAAGTTTTTTGCAGTATTACATAAATAAAGGTTAGCAAAATTTTCAAAATATATATAGCACCCAACAGAGCCCTGAAGTAAAAGCTGACAGAACTGAAAAGACAAATATACATATAATAATAGTTGAAGACCTAACACTCCAACTCTAGTAATGAACAAAAAGAAGATTAATAAGGAAATAGCTGTAAATATACATATTAGGAAAAAATTGCCAATCAATAACCTAGCCTTCTACCTTAAAAAACTAGACAGAGTAAAACAAACTGAACTCAAAGCAAGCAGGAAGAAGGAAATAATCAGAGCAGAAATAAAATTGAGAATAGAGAAAAAAGGTTGGTTCATTGAAAAGATCACCAAAATTGATAAACCTTTAAATAGACAAAAATAAAGGAAGGAAAAGAAAACCACATGTTACTAAAGTTAGAAATGAGAGGACACGGGGCTGGGGATGTGGCTCAAGCGGTAGCGCGCTCTCCTGGCATGCGTGCGGCCCGGGTTCGATCCTCAGCACCACATACAAAACAAAGATGTTGTGTCCGCCGAAAACTAAAAAATAAATATTAAAAATTCTCTCTCTCTCTCTCTCCCCCCCTCCCTCTCTCACTCTATCTTAAAAAAAAAAGAAAAAGAAATGAGAGGACACATCACTATAGAATTAAAATTACAAGAAAATATATCAACCACTGTATGGCAACACATTAGATCACTGAGCTGAAATGGACTAATTCCTAGAAAGACAAACACTACTAAAACTGAGTGAAAAAGAGGAAAATCTGGTAAACCCATACTCTTATTACATAAGAGTAATAACTTCAACAACTACCTACAAAGAAAAGTCAAGACCCAGATGACTTCAATGGTGAACTGCACTAAACATTTAAAGAATTAGAGGTTGGTGGTATAGCTCAGTGGTAGAGCATGTGCTTAGCATGCATATGGCCCCCAGAACCAAATTTAATAAAGAAAAAAAAAATTCACATCAATACTTTACAAGTTCTTCTAAGCAAACAGGAGAGGAGGCAGCAGGGCAGTTTAAGCACAGTCTCAGATCAAGCCAGTTCTCCCCACTTTCTCCCTTGTAATGCTCAGGAATAACTGTTGAAGGTACTGGGAATGCAACATCCTGGGATAAGGAATATACAGAATATCCAGGCTCTGTTCTAGTCCCTAGAAACAGGCTTTTCTAAACACTTTAACCCAGCATATCACATGGCCAGAGTATAAAACCCAGGGGAGTCGGTTTCCTGCAAGTGGAGCACATACGGTCAAGGCTCCATCCCACCCACGCAGCTTTCCTGTTCCTTGGGGACTGGGTCTCAGTAAAACCTAGGCTTCTGCTGCCTACCTGTAAGTAATAAATCCACTTCATGCAACTTGTGTGTATGAGTGTTTTGTCTTTCCAGACTCAGACGAGTTGGTAACCAGTACACAGTGAACCTAATGCACAGAAGCAGCACTTCTCTTTTGATGAGGTGAGAATTAGTCAAATGCCAAAACCAAAAGAAAATGTCATAACTGTAGACAGGTTTATCTTCTATTAATATCAATTCAAAAGGACTCATCAACATACTAGCAAACAGAATCGAGCGCCTTACAAAATTGATTACACGCCATGACCAAGTAGGATTGATCACAAGATTAAAAGGTTAATTTAACATTCAAAACTCAATTAACATAATAATAAACGGTATTATTTGAAGAAAGGACAAAAGCTACATAATTATCTTGCAGATGCAGAAAAAGCATCTCACAAAATCAAACACCCCTTTATGATAAAAACACCCAACAAATTCAAAGTAGAAAGGAACTTCCTCAACCTAAGGAAGGACATATATATACAACAAAAAACAAAACCAATAGTTAATATCATTTATATATTTTTGGGGGTTACCAGGGATTGAACTCAGGGGCATTCAACCACTGAGCCACATCCCCAGCCCTTTTTTGTATTTTATTTAGAGACAGGGTCTGACTTGCTTAGCACTTTGCCATTGCTGAGGCTGGCTTTTGAACTCGTCATCCTCCTGCCTCAGCCACCTGAGCCACTGGGATTACAGGCATGTGCCACTTAAAGGTGGCATCATACTTAAAGGTGAGAAAATGAATGCTTCCCCCATAGATTGGGAACAAGAATGTCTGCTCTCACAACTCAACAGTGTACAGCAGGTTTTAGACAGAACAATGAGCAAGAAATAAAAGAAGGCCAGATTAGAAAAAAATTAAGACTATCTCTATTTGCAGAAGACATAATCATGTATATAGGAAAGCCTAAGGAATATGCACATACAACTCCTACTAGAAACATATTAGAGCTAAGGTGATAGGGGCTTAGCCCACTAGTAGAGTGCATGCTTAGCATGCACAAGGCCCTGGGTTTGATCCTCAGCACCAAAAATGAAAAAGCTAATAAACATGTTTATCCAGGCTGTAGGATATAAGATCAATATATAAAAATCAATTTTAATTCTATATAGTTGCAAAAATTAATCCAAAATGAAATAACTCCAGGCCAGCTGGAGCAACTTGGCAAGACCTTGTCTATAAATAAAATACTGAAAAGAAGGGCTGGGGATATAACTCAATGGTGTGGAGCATGAGTAAGGCCCTGGGTTCAATCCCAGCATTCTAAGGGGAAAAAAAAAAGAGAGAGAGTAAAACACCTAACAAACAAAAAGAATTGCAAGACATGAATGTTACACATTACAAAATATTGCTGAGAAAAATTAAAGACCACTTACTAAAATGGAAAAACATTCTGTCTACATGGAGTGGACCAGTCAATATATAAAGATGCAAATTCTCACCAAATTGATCTAGACTCAATGCAATTCCTACCAAATCTCATCAGGAATTTTTGTAGAGTTAAAAACTGATCCAAAAATTCACATGGAAATGGAGGGGACTCTAGAACAGCCAGAACAATTTTTTTAAAATATCTTTTTAGTTGTAGTTGGACACCATACCTTTATTTTATTTATTTATTTTTATATGGTGCTGAGGATCAAACCCAGTGCCTTGCACATGCTAGGCAAGCACTCTACTATTGAGCCACAACCCCAGCCCCAGAACAATTTTTATGAACAACATAGTTAGAAGATTTTACCCAACTTCAAAACTTCTATCAAGCAATAGTTATCAAGACATTGTTTCTCTCAAGTAAGGAGGAGCATTCAGATGAAAGAGTCAAGAATTCAGAAAGAAATCTTTACATTTATGATAAACTGATTTTTTGACCAGTGTCAGACAAAATCAAATGAGGGAAAAATAATTATAAACAGTGGTACCTGAGAGTGAATTTAGAATGTTATGTCACATCATCTATAAAAATGACAAGCCATCATATACCTTATGTAAATGAGCCAAATCTATAAAACTCAATTAAGAAAACATTGGGCAAAATCTTCATGACTTTGTTCTTACAAGTCACAAAAGAAAATATTGATAAGTTGAACTTTAAAATTTAAAACTTTTCACTTTAAAAGTCATCTTTAAGAAACTAAAAAGCACTTGGGAGGCTAAGGAGGAGAATGGAGAGTCTGAGGCCAGCCTGGGCAACTTAGCAAGACACAAATTGTATCTGATAAAGGACTTATATTCATAATACATTAAGAACTCTAACAAATCAAAATTCCAATTACAAGCCAGACACACACCTGTAATCCCAGCAGCTTGGGAGGCTGAAGCAGAAGGATTATGAGTTCAAAGCCAGCCTCGGCAACTTATCAAGGCCCTAAACAACTTAGTGAGACCCTGTATCTAAAGTATAAAAAGAGCTGGGGATGTGGTTCTGTGGTTAAGCACCCCTGGGTTTAAGCCCTGGTACAAAAAAAAAAAAAAAAATTCCAATTACAAAATGGGCAAAAGAAGACTCCCAAATAACTAACAGGTACATTAAAAGATACTCAACATGGGGCTGGGGTTGTGGCTCAGTGGTAGAGCACTTGCTTAGCATGTGTGAGGCACTGGGTTCAATTCTCAGCACCATATAAATAAATAAATATCCATCAATACTAATAAAAACACTTTTTAAAAAGATACTCAACAGAGCTGGGGATTTGGCTCAAGCGGTAGCGCACTTGCCTGGCATGCGTGCGGCCCAGGTTCGGTCCTCAGCACCACATACAAACAAAGATGTTGTGTCCACCGAAAACTAAAAAATAAAATATTAAAAAATTCTCTCTCTCTCCTCTCTCTTTAAAAAAAAAAAAAAAAAAGAAGATACTCAACATGATTAGTCAGCAGGGAAATGCTATTAGAACTACACTGAGACACCACTGCACACCATTTAATTGGCTTAAATCAACACTTGACATTACCAAGTGTTGGCAAGGATATGGAGAATCTGCAACTTTTAATACACTGCTCATGACAACATAAAATAGTATTTTCATTCTGAGAAACAATTTGGCAATTTCTTTAAGAATTCCATATAAACTAATAAAACCCAACAATCCCACATGTTGGTACGTCCCTCAATGAAATGGTCTGAAAACAATCCAGAGTTATACACAAATGTTCACAGTTCATGAAAGCCAAGGAGTACAAAAACCCATGTCCATCAGCTGTGGTATAAACAATGTGGAAAACATACAATAGAAGAATTCAACTCAGCAATAAAAAGCAATGAACTCCTGCACATTACAATATGAATAAACCTCTTAGAACATGATACTAAGTGAAAGGAATCAGATGAGAAGACTGGAGAGACAGAAAGATGAACAATAGTTCTGAAGGCCCAGGTGGAGGACAGATGTAAACAGGCAGGAAGATAATTCTGAAGTGAGGGAAAGATTCTAAAGCCAGATTATGAATGGCTGTACAACCCTAGACCTTTTTTAAAAAAAACATTGAATTCTATGATTATACTGGGTAGATATTTTGGCTTTTAAATGATAATCTTAATGAAGCCAGTTTTTAAAAATATCTAGGTCACGGAAAACGAATTAAAACTAAAGAAACTGCACCAGATTAAAGACCACACCTAGCTCAAGTGCTTTCTCTTCTACGAATGACATTTAACTAATTGTTTTCCCCTTTGAGTAGCCCTCTATCAAGAAAAAGGAAACGCTCCTATCCCCTCTTGCTTTTCCTTCTTCCCATCCCCAGTGACACAGGAAGGAGCCACAGAACAGACACAATGGGGCAGAGAACAATGGGAAGAGATAGGGAAGCTCTGACCAGGACTTGGCTTATACAACTAAATCCTGTATTTTCTCACCAGGAAGATATCTGCGTATCCAGCCAAGGACTCCACTCCCTCTTGGATCCGTGCTCCCCCAGAATCATTCAGCCCAATCACTGGAGCCCCCACTGTTATGGCCTGGTCCATGATCTAAGACAGCAGAGAGACAGCTTGTGAGACAACTGCTCTTATTATCAAAATCAGCATGCAGTGTTTTCTGAAAATGTTCTAAGTGTACTTTTCCAAACAGGAGGCATTAACTCTGGTTTCATTCCTCATGACAAATGGGTACCTTCAATGAAAGACAAAGGACCAGATATTTAAAAGGCTGATAAAAGTCCACAAATACCCAAGAGCCAAAGCACTCCCAATTATCAAGGGGTAAGATAGCTCATGGCAGCTACTTCTAGAACAAGAGGCTTAAGCTGTAAATTTTCAGCAGTTTTATTCCCAGAAACACCATGAAAGAACTGATGAACAGAATGGCCAAGTGGCATTTTCATGAAAGCAGATGTTGATCCATCTATTAACCTGGGGCCAGATCAAGCCTGCTTTTACTTCTAACGTGACAGATTTTCCTCATGGGTCAGTAGCTCTGACAGCATAACGAACAACATCCCTACATCCCTTGACAGGTTCACAAAGCTCATTCAGTTCCATTATCTTATTTATCCATTATAACACGGGCACTAGAAACAGGAAAATTAGGAAGGTTTAAAATTTAAGTGATTGCCCCAAGTTCTCAGGACTCAGGTAGGACAGGACAATGTCTAGAACTCAAGTGATCCATTAAAGAAGGAAGCTCTGCCCAGTTATAGTTAGTTCAACTTTTAATACCAAAATTCTCCAATTATGGGCCACACTTTTATTCCTCCTTGAAGCATCTAAATTCTAACAGGTTTTTCTTTGCACCCTCCAGTGCTGGAAATCAGACTGAGGCCTCCAGCACCATGTCCTCATTATGCCTTTTTTTTTTTTTTTGGTACAAGGGATTGAATTTGGGACAACTGACAGAGAGCTACATCCCAGGCCTTTTTGAGACAGGATCTTGCCAAATTGCTGAGGCTGGCCTCAAACCTGCAATCCTCCTGCAGACTACTGAGTAGCTTCTATTACAGGCAAGAGCCACCAGGCCCAGCTCTTGCCCTGTTCTCCACCTCGTAGCACCTGGACTCCCACCTGGACCTGAGGCGCTTTACTAAGGGCCCTCAGAACGCCAAGGGGTGAACATATCTCAGTGGTCTATGAAATTAGATAGAAAAAATAATAATCTTCAGTATTTCCTTCAATTATGAATACAGGCAACAAATCACAATAGTTTTAGAAACATGTCACTTTGTCATTAATGGAAGTCAGATATTTTATGTTCAAGTTGTTATAGATAAACTAAAATGTCATTTTCATTCAAGCCTACCATGAAAATATACCAATTATTTGATCGACTGCTAAATCTTCCTATTTGATGCATCACAAATATGGTTTTAATACATTTATATTTTATATAGTTTATATTATATATTTTATATTTTAATACATTTATATTTTAAATACATTTTCTTTGCATATTTATTTTTTAGTTGTAGATGGACATAAGACCTTTTTTCTAAATTTATTTTTATGTGGTGCTGAGGATCAACCCAGGGCTGTGCATGTGCCATGTGAACACTCTACTGCTAAGCCACAACCCCAGCCCCAATACTTTTTAATACTTTGTAATCTTACATATTTTAAATTTAAAAAAATGAGCATCCAGGCTTTACCAGACCATCAAAGAGATACATGTCACAAAATAATATGAAGAATCCCTTCAGGTTGCACACAGTGGTGCAGGACTATAATCTCAATGACTCAGGATCACAAGTTCAAGGCAAGCCTCAGTAATTTAGCAAGACTGTGTCTCAAAATTAAAAACTCAAAAGGGCTGGGAATGGGGGCTAGGGTTGTAGCTCAGTGGTAGAGTACTTGCCTAGCCCATGTGAAGTACTGGTTTAGATCCTCAATACCACATAAAAATAAATAAATAAAATAAAGGTATTTTATCTATTTATCTATCTACAACTAAAAAAAATATTTTTTTAAAAAAGGGCTGGGAATATAGCTCAGTGGTAAAATGCTCCTGGGTTCAATTCCCAATACCAAAAAAAAGAAAAAGAAAAGAAATCTTTCAGCTCAATGCCACCTCTTGACAATTCTGCCCCAGGCCAAGTACCCAGCTCAATGTCTAATACACTCCAAATACTCAATATGCACTATAAACTGATGTAAGTACTGGATTTATTTTCAATATTAAAAACTTACTTTGCAGATCTTTTGGGCATGTGCTCCTGATAGACTGCCTCCAAAAACTGTAAAATCCTAAAAAGAAAGCACAATTCAATCAACAAGTAAAATATAACTGACCAGAGATGAAGACCCAGAAGGAAGAAACAGAAAACTCACAGAAAGGTGTGTGTGTGTGTGTGTGCTTGAGCTACTGGGGATACAACCCAGGAGCACTACCACTGAGCTATATCTCCAGCTCATTTTATGTTTTATTTTGATACAAGCTCTAAGTTGCCCCAGCTGGCCTGGAACTTGTTATCATCCTGCCTCAGCCTCTCCAGACACTGGGATTATAGGCATGCAGCACTGTATCCAGATAGAAAAGTGTTTTTAAAGGAACTTCAGAAATTGGAAAAAAAAATTTAAAAAGAAAAACAGCAATGAGCAAATAAAATACCTTAAAGGGAGTTCATGTATCGTCAAGAGCAAAAGACTTCACCTTCACTTTAGGAAAAATGCAGTTTTGAGAAAATAGCTTATGCAGAATTAACCCTAATATCAGATTCCATGGGTGTCAAATAAGCAATCTATCTCTAAGAAATGTGCTGCTTTGACAAGTCAGGAGGGGAATAGTGAATCAGAGCCCTTGCTGCCTCCTTGGCTTGTGGACCTTCACGTGTAAAGGGCTCCTGGGTACGTGGCCTCCCTCCCCAAACCCCAAGGTCATGGGGAACTAAAAACAGAATCAGCCCAGGAGGACAAGAAAAGACGAGGAGACAACAGCAGAGTCTGAACAACCCCAGGGGAACTGAAAGCACAAAAATACCTGACTTCATAGGAGGAAATGGAAGCCCACCTATCTGCAGAGAGTGACCAAGGAAAATTGGGGTGGGAGAGGATGGGGCTGAAAGAAGAGGTTAACAGCGGGCTGGGATTGTGGCTCAGTGGTAGAATGCTTGTCTAGAGTGTGTGAGGCACTAGGTTCGATTCTCGGCATTGCATATAAATAAACAAAATAAAGGTCCAAAAAACATAAAATTTAAAAAAAAAGAAGAAGAAGAAGAAGAAGAGGAGATTAATAGAAAGTCTGCGTGAGAGGGGCTGGGGCTGAGGCTCAGGGGTAAAGTGCTCGCCTAGCATGCATGAGGCACTGGGTTCAATCCTCAGCACCACATAAAAATAAAATAAAGATACTGTGTGTCCACTTAAAACAAAAATAAATAAATATTAAAAAATAAAGAAAGAAAGTCTGTGTGAGATGGTCCCCTTCACCCTGAAAGGAGGAAGGCTTATTTCTCCAGAGAAATCTGGACTCACAACCATGGGTGAGATTAGGAACCTGTATACTGAATGAGCAAGTGCCAATCCAGGCCTTTCTCCAACAACACACCAAAAGCTAATTATCAGGCAAGAGACTGAGGCTACCTCTCTAGAAAAACAAATGCCCCAGAAAACGCACCTACATATAGTAACATCTTAGAGATCACAACAAAAAAGGTGTCTCATCCCTCCCTCACTATCCTTCAGGGCCTATTTCAAATGCCCTATTTTCCCTGAAACTTTCCGTGACCCTGGATAGGATCTTCTCTCATCTTGAGTCCACAGCATTTGCCTGGAACCTCCCTCACCCCGCTCTGTCCTCTGTCCCATTCTACCCACAAAGTGATTTGCTTCTTCAGGGCCAGGACCCTGTCTCAGGCATCCTCCTCACTCCCACTTACCCATGGGCTCAATAGTATCATTTTGATGAATTTTTGTATCTACTCAAGAAGGTAGGTAGAACACTATGTCCAGAAAACACAAGAACTTCTTTTGTTCTAGCTTATCTTTTCAATGGTTCCTTCCATATGAGTTTTTGCTCAGCTTATACACATTGCAAAAAAAAAAAAAAAAAGTAATTCAATAAGTAAGTACCATTAAATACAATAAATTTAAAATTATCCAAACATACCTAGTTTAATATCAAGCCCAGAAAACATTTTAGTTTCCTAGATAAGCTACATAACTAAGTCTATGAAAGAAACTAAACACTTAGAACTATATACACATTTTTATCTGTGGAGGGGAAAAAAAATTGAATTCAAAATAGTCCACTAGGTATTCTGTTAGTTTCTTCTACTGCTGTACAAAATTAAGCTCAAAGCAACACAAGTTTATTATCTCACAGGTCTGTAGCTTAGAAGTCCTACATGAGCCTTACTGGGCTAAGATCAAGTCCTTGGGAGGCTCCAGAGGGAAATCTGTTTTCTTACCTTCTCTAGCTTACAGAGACAGTCCCCATTCCTTCACTCATGGACTCCTTCCCCTTTACCTTCAAAGCCAGCGTCAGCAGGACACATCCTCACATCACATCACTCTGACCTCTTCCCTGACCTCACTCTTCCATTTACAAGTACTCTTGGGATTATATTGGGCCCACCTGGATAACCGAGGCCAATTGTAAGGTCAGCTGATTAGCAATCTTATTTCTTGTTTGTCATGTAAGGTAACACATCCACAGGTCCCTGAGATTGGACAACTTGGGCAAGGGCATTATCCCACCTATGACATTCTCCTACAGTCTCAATGTGACCAAACTATATCTGTCCTTATGCAGTCCGACAAAATCCTTTAAGCACTTCAATGACAGCCTAAATTTCAAAGAGTCCCCTGGTTGAGAGTCAAGTCCCCTTTGCCCAGGTTGCATCTATACACATTGTCCAGGACACAGATGCCCTCTAAGCACATACCCAATGCTGTCAAGAGGAATTTCTCTTGGGGAATAAACTCCTGGTTCGTGCAACAATTTCATACAAGCCTACTGCCCTATGATCTCCCCTCCTCCAAGCAAATACAGGACTCCTCCTTAGAACACAGACATGTGAAATGAAAAACCCCCAAATAAACCCCCAAACTGTGAGCAAGATCTCATTCTCCAAGATTGCTTTGTTTCATATATTTTGTTTCTGGCTCTGCCCCCAGGAAAGCTCAGCCTGTTAAGATTATAAAATACCTGACTGAAGATATAAACCAATCTTCCATTGATTCGGCCCCGGCCAGTGACCACGCTATCTCCAGGAAACTGCCAGAGAAATGGAAAAACAAAGGTTAAAAAAAAAAAAAATCCAATATTTCTTTTAAATTAATTTGGCAACTATGCCTTCTGAAAGACAAACAAAAAAAAAAGACAAACAATTTAAACAAAGAACATGAGGAAATCCCACCCCTCTTCCCTGGCTCTGCAACAAGTACTAGGCTACTGCTCCATCAACAGGAGTAATCTTAGGCTTCATCTTCCTTCTTACAAGCAAAATAATTGGGCTGGGGTGTAGAGTGCTTGACTAGTGCATGCACAAGGCCCTGGTGAATGTTTGAGGTCACTAAAAACTGAGTACCTGCCAGGTGCAGTGGCGCACACCTATAATCTCAGCAGCTCAGGAGGCTGAGGCAGGAGGGTTGAGAGTTTAAAGCTAGTCTCAGCCAAAACGAGGTGCTAACAACTCATTGAGACCCTATGTCTAAATAAAATACAAAACTGAATATCCTTCATGGATATTCATCCCCCCACCCACCCCCCCAAAAAAAGGGCAAAAATAATCAAGAG
>NW_026000240.1:27303704-27334663 GCF_001458135.2 Marmota marmota marmota
AAAATAATCAAGAGACTCCCTAGGGCCACCATTGCCAGATACTCATGGGAAGAACAAGGGATACATAAAGAAACTTGGCAACTTCTCCAAACCAAACCCTCCTACCCCAAACCTTAAAAAAAGCAAGCCTGCCATTTTGCATGGAAACTCAGTAATCAGTGTGGCCCACACGGAGCCAGTTTGTTTGGTGCCAAGTTTATAAATCTTTGGTCACAAATAGCATATATTCAGAAAACTGGATCAAAATTAAGTCCAGGGCTGGGGATGTAGCTCAAGCGGTAACGCGCTTGCCTAGCATGCGCGGGGCACTGGGTTCTATGGAATGTGAGTGGGCTACTAGCAACTTGTGCAGTAGACTCAGCACCACATAAAAATAAAATAAAGATGTTGTGTCCACTGAAAACTAAAAATTAAATATTTAAAAATTCTCTCTCGGGCTGGGGATGTGGCTCAAGCGGTAGCGCGCTCGCCGGGCATGCGTGCGGCCTGGGTTCGATCCTCAGCACCACATACAAACAAAGATGTTGTATCTGCCAGTAACAAAAAAAAATAAATATTAAAAAATTCTCTTTCTCTCTCTCTCTCTCTCTCTCTCTCTCTTTCTCTCTCTCTCAAAAAATAAAAATAAAAATTCTCTCTCTTCTCTCTCTCTCTTTAAAAAAAAAATAAGTCCAAATGACTCCATGCATCCATGAAAGATATTCAGTTTTATGTTTTATTTAGAGACATGGTCTCACTGAGTTGCTTAGCACCTCACTTTTGCTGAGGCTGGCTTTGAACTTGAGATCCTCCTGCCTCAACCTCCTGAGCTGCTGAGATTATAGGTGTGTGCACCACCCAGCAACTACTCAGTTTTTACTGACCTCAAACATTCAGCATGACAAAAGAGGCAAGTGGGCAGTATTTAGGGGTTCCTGATGCTTAGTTCTCAGACCATAACATAGCTAAAAGACATTCTCATGACCCTCCTTACAAATTTGTCATATACTAGCAAGAATTGAATCCTCAACCAAAGCCCTAGGAAATGGGCTTGAGTCCACTTGCACAAGTTTTACAGCAGTCCACTCACATTCCATCTGCAAGGGGAAAGGTGATGAAGACCCTGGAGACCCCAGCAGTACTTCTCCATAGGACTTCCCAGAAAAGCTTTGTAGATTGATTGCTGTAATGGGAAGGGCAGCAGAGCCTATGATATTCATATCTCTACTTGAATAGATACCTTATTTTTATCAGCAGCCATTCCAAAATCTGCACATCTGTGTTCCACAAACATATCGCTCTCAACAAAGCTGCCAGGGTCCAGCAAGAGACTGATCCGCTCCCTGGCAGTGAGCTTTCCCTAAAACACAACAAAGATCATTCAGTGATGTCATTGCGGACTTAGTGTTATCAGCTTTTTTGCTGCTGTGAACAAAAGACCTGAAAAGAACAATTTTAGAGGAGGAAAAATTTATTTGGGGATCATGGTTTCAGAGGTCTCTGTCCAAGGTGGCCAACTACATTGCTCTGGATTCAAGGTGAGGCAGAACATCATGGCAAAAGAGTGTGGTGGAGGAATACAGCCCAGAAGATAGCACCAGGATGCAAAGAGCGTGAGCGTGTGCTCCCGCACCTAAGCTCTACTTTCCAGGAACAAAATATGTATACCAAAGGCACATCCCCTCTAACCACACCCTACCCCTGCCTAGTTACCACCCAGTTAATCCCAATCAGGGGATTCATGTACTGATTAGGTGAAGGCTCTCATAACCCATAATTTCACCTGTAAACTTTCTTGCATTGTCTCACACATGAGCTTTTGGGGGACACCTCACATCCATACCATAACAGTAAGTAAAGTAAGAGCTGTTGGCCAAGACAAGGTTTGCCCCTTCATGTTGATGTGAAAGCCTCCATTGCAACTGAAGTAGCCAAGATAGACAGGTGTTATTCATAACCTTTATTTCAAACAATGAGGAAAGCAGGGTAGAGATAGAGTACTGTAGGAGCCACCTGACAGCAGAAGGTAAATAAGGAAGGAGGAGGAGGAAAAGGTGAAGAGAAACAGGAGTAGGGAGAACCTGACCCTGGAACAAGATAACTAGTTCCATTAACAGTGGAGATCTGAGGGGCCTTAAGAAGAACAAAGAAAGGGCTAGGGTTGTGGCTCAGTGGTAGAGCGCTCGCCTCGCCTGTGCGAGGTCCTGGGTTCGACCCTCAGCACCACATAAAAATAAACAAACAAAATAAATGTATTGTGTACACATAAAAAATAAATATAAAAAAAAAGAAGAAGAATGAAGAAGCAGAAGACAGGAAACCAAAGCAGGCTTAGTGAAAGTCAGAGTCCATATTCTCAGGTTTAGAGGCTCCTTCTAGGGAAGCCTACAGGAGTTCACCAGGCTCAACCCCTCCCTCCTGTCCTCAGGCTTCCACCCCAAGGGCACACAACTTCCTGGTTCTCCTCCTGCCACCAAGATGGGCTTTTCCTTTTCCTCTTACTACCCTACATTGGGAACCCTGCTTAGGGACACCACAGTGTTTGTGTGTTGGGGTGGGGGTTGCTGAGTAAAATGGAAATGGGGCAGAGTGCTAAAGAGCTCATGTGAGAAGTTAAATAAAATAAAATGCTTCTCAGAGTTGAGGTTAAAGTCATTACTCTACCAAGGGCCTCCACTCCTTGGTCTCCCAAAATCTCAACAGAAGCCAAATATCCTGATCCACCATACTTCCCCCACCAAAAAAAATCTCAAACTGGCTATTTTTCCCCCTTAAGAAAAAAGAAGCCAAAGCCAGTAAGGGTGTATTAAAACAAACAGCCAATCCTTTACACTGTTGTGTAAAGCAGAAGTCTGGGGGATAACAATTTGGCAATATATACATATACAGAATTTTTAAAATATTCATACCCTTTGACCCACTAATTCCATTTCTAGGAAATCTACCCTATGGAAATAATCCAAAAATAGTTTAACTTCGGGTGGAAGCCTGCCTCATGACTAAATAAATCAGTTTGGCAAGAGGAAAACAGCTCTGGAGGCTGCATCTTAACCAACAGCAGGATCTGCCTGGGAAGGGATAGAGAAATGTTCCAGGAAGAAATTGTGCAATAGGGCCGACAGAAAGAGGGTTCAGGAACACTGACAGGCCTCTCCAGAGGTTAAACTAAACAGCAGCCTTTCTTCGGCTAAATGACCCACACAACTGATCTCTTGAAGGTCGACTGTGATTCTCACCTCAAAACCTGGGCGGAGGATGACAATGCCTAAGCTCTCAGTCCCAGAGTAGCCTGCACATCCCCAGAAAAGCTGCCTGCTCCCTATCCATGCTGTGACCCTCAAGATGCTGACCTGGTCTTCTGTGCCACAAGTTCCCCGAGCGCTCAAACACTCCACGCCAGGCTAATGTGACCAAGTTACTTCCCCTCCCACACGCCTCGATTTTCCTGTTTTTACTATAAAGAATGAACCTGCCACCACTCTTTCACGGGGCACGAGAAGAATAAGCAGATCTTTTTAATTGACTGTCGTCGCTTCCCTATGTCTACATTAACAATAAGATGGGGGGGGCAGGATTATTACCATCTTCTATTTAAGGTAAATTGATTCCTACAGACTAACTTTTGCCCAAAAACTTTATAGTTAAGTGGTAAGCTGGTTGGAGCCCATCCAAGTCGGTCTAAAATTCCAAGGAGATGGCAGCGTGTGACAAAGCCCACAGAGGATCATTCTGGTTTTACCCGCCGCCTGGCGAAAAAAGCCAGGTTCTCCAGGTGAACGTTCTCGCCGCGCCCCACCCGGCACCACGCGGATTGGCTGGGAGGCCTCGGGCGCTGCGAGCCGAGCGCGCTGTGATAGGTCGCCCGCAAAGGGGCGGAACTCGCTCAGCCAGCTGTCTGGACTCACTCGCTTATGCTGCGCATCGATGCGATGCTGGCCTCCTCCCAGCAGCGCGGCGCGGCGTTTGTTTTCAATACGCTCGTTAACGGAGACAGGCTGGCTGCAGAGGCTGCGGATCGCAGTGCGCAGACCACTAGCTATAACGCTGAGCCTTGCTCCGGCCGCCGCCACCCTCATTGCCGCCGCCATATTTGCTCTGCCGTAGAGCCTCCGAGCGGCGCACTTGAGTACGCATGTGCAAAAGGCAGGGACACCGCGGAGTTTGCGCCTGCGCAGCGTCAGTAGGACGTCGGGAACCTGGAGGGTGGACTCCAGCGCGCCCTTGAGAATAAGGGCTGCCAGTTGGAGCCCCAGGCTCCTACAGGGTTATGCAGACAACAGATATAGGACAGGCTCTCCGATCTTGTGTCCTCTTGGCTACGCAAAGGAGGGAATTAATTCTTGCTTTTCTTAAGCCATGTAGACCCCTAGCTTTGTCGACCTACTTCCTCCAGAAAATGAATAGATGGTAAGCTTTAACCAACATTTATTGAACCCTGTGCCATGGGTTATCTTTGGCACTTTCCATGCACTGGTTTGTACTAATGCACAAATTCACAGAAGAGGCTAAATGAAGCACAGAGAGGTAGAGTGATATGACCTAGAGCCAAGATGGAAGTTGTGGCAGAATCAGGATTCAGACTCAGAAACATTGTGCCCAGTATTGAGCCCAGAACCCTTAGCTTATAATGAGTGGGTCTCTAAGAGGACCCTGGTTTTTAGCCGGAGAGATAGATATTGATGATACTCGGTGGCACACGCCTGTTATCACTCGGCTTGGGAGGCTGAGGCAGGAGGATTGCTATTTCAAACCCAGCTTCAGCATCTTCGCGAGGCCCTGTCTCTAAATAAAATATAAAAAAGGGCTGGGAATGTGGCTCAGTGGTTAAGTGACCCCTTGGTTCAATACGTAGTACTAAAAAATACATTTAAATTTTTTAAAAGATAAGGTAAACTTTTATTCAGGAGCATTGTGGTGGATGAAAGGACGACTGCAATGGGGTTTTGCAGTGGCAATAGATTAGGCTCAACTCCAAATATAACAAAGAAAAGGGAGGATTTATAGCTAAGGAGCAGGGTGGAGGGTCAATGGATGGAAAATTACTAGGAGGAACATCAGGGATAGGGGAGAATCTGACTGAACTTATCATTCTTGCTGAAGGCAAGCTAGGGTTGCTTACACATCCCCTGGGGGATCGTGAAGTATGCACAACCTGATCAGATACTAAGGTCAGAGGATTCTAGTTGAACTGACCTAACAGGATTCTTGTTAAAACTGGACTCTATAGGGAAGGACATGGGAGCCCAAGGTCAGCTTTATTCAAAAGAGCTCAGTAAAGCCTGACCAAAGTTTGGTCAAGGAAAAGAATCTTCTCCACACAACAGCTTCAGCACCACCTGGGAGCACGTTGGAAATGCAAACTCTCAAATGCTCAGACTTCATTGCAGACATAATGAATCAAATTAGGGTTGGGGCCAGTGATCTGTTTTAGCTGATGACCCTTAGTTAATTTTTATGCTTGCTAGAATTTAAGAACCACTGCTCTAGGGATTTGAAACGAACTGTGGAGAGTTTGTCCATCTCTTTCCCCAGCTAACAGGCAGGTCTTTGAGGCAAAGTACAAGGTGCATATTTCTCATTCTTAACCTCGAAAACTGCTAATGTTGATCATTAACCCTTCTAAGATCCAGCTCACAGCGAGGGCCTTCATAAAGTCCAAATTCTGGCCTGAGACTTTTTAACATTAATGGTGTTCAGTTAAGCATTTTTGAGCACCTATGTGCCAAGAACTGAATATCACTAATTGTGTTTCCAGAAGTAAGAATTGTGCTCTTAGATACACATGGAGCTGAAGGTCAAAGGCCTGAAGTCTTCTGGCTAGACAAAGCCCACCTACATCTGTCTGGCTCCACAGTGGTACTTTTGGTATTTCATTTGTGTCCCTGCTTTAAGGATCACACCAACCTAGAAAGGGAGACAAAAATTGACCATGAGAAAATGGGAGAATTTGAGCAATACTGAGTGTGTCAAGGAAAAGAATCTGAGAAGATAACTGCCTGCCAGGAACAAGAACAGTGTGAGCAAAAGCCTGGCATGTTCAGATTCATACTCATACAATTGGTTGTGTACCCAGCTTTTAGGGGAATGGAGGTAAATGAGACTGGAAAGGGACAATGAAATTAGATTGTGAAGAGTTTTGCCATCTCCTGAGTTGGGACTTTATTTGGGCAAGGGACAGTGGGACCCCTTGTCCAACAGCCTTGTAGGTTCCAACTCTAAAGCTCATCCTGTGTCAAGACTGGTTAGCTCTTCCCAGCAAGAGGGAAGGGACTGCCCCCAGCTGTGGACCCTGTACTTGGAACAAGGTTAAACACATAGGAGGCCTTCACAATACATTTGTGAAGTTAAATTGAGCTAACAAATAAGCAAGTGCACATGGGTCTGAAGGTTTTACCTACTCCTATACCTGCTTTCAGGCTCTAATTAGGTGTTATCCCCTCCAGCCAGTCTATCCTGATCCCCACTCTGCCTGGGTAGGGTAAGCATTGGTCCCTTAGGACCAAGGGATTTTTTTTAACTTAAACCAGTTCTTAGCAGAAAGCTCAACACAGAAGGGTTCACTGAACCTAACTGCTCTAACTAGTCCTTTCTCTCTCCCCTTCCTCTTTCTCCTTATATTAGTCTGTTTTTTATTACTATAATGAAATGCCTAGGGTGGGTACTTTATAAAGAAAAGAGGTATATTTTGGCTCACAGTTTTGAAGGCTAGAAGACAAAACAGCTTGTTAAGAGCCCACAAGGTTGCATCACATCATGGCAAGAGCATATTTAATCTCTATGTGGTCTCTCTCCCTCTCCTTAGAAAGCCACTGGAATTCAATCATGGGGCTCCTCACCGCAGGAGCCACTTCCAGAGGCCCAACCTCTAAACCATAATTAAGTTTCTCTCCTCTTAATACTACTGATACATGACTAGGGGATTAAACTCCTGTGTGAGTTTGGAGGGCACAAATCATATTCAAACCACAGACCCTCTTCCCCTTCTTCTTCCTCGCTGCTCTAGTGGCTTACGGTGGGCATTCCATAATTTTATAGACCTGCATGTCCCAACCTGGGATTGGGTGGGAGGGCTAAGGGAAGGGTTGAACTATCCAGGAATTACCCTTTGACTTGATCTGGGTTGTGTTCCTGTCCTTAGTCCTCCTCTGTTTTGAGTTATTTCTCCACTGTAAGACAGAAGTATCACCATGATCTGTATTTAGTTTTCTTTCTTTGTAAGACAATAGAGCTAAAAATGGAGTCAGAATACCTGGCTGCAAACCTTGTTCCTACTCTGAATTCCTAGGTAACAGGGTAATTGGCGTCTGAGCCTCAAGGCCCTGTGTAAACATGAAGAGTTTCCATGAAGGATAGTCTTTGAAACCCCTGTGTTCTGACCTCTCACCCACGACTTAATGATAAGAGACCAGTCATTCAAGCCAGACCATCCTGAGTTCCAGCTCTTTCAGTGACCACTGTGTGCTCTTGAATAATTTGGCCTCAGTTTCCTCTTCTATAAAATGGGAATAACAGTTCTATTTCATAGAGTTTTAAGGTTTAAGTGTGAAAATGTCCATAAAACTCCTAACATAATGCCTGGCAAATGTGAAATGCTTGTTAAATGTTACTCACTAGATTAGCAGTGGTTTTTTTGAAGTAGTCTTATCCATCTGAAATTCTTATGAATACTCTTCAGAGTGGAAGGAGGGTGATACAATTCATGGTATTTGTTTACATGGTTTTGTTTACCTCAAGGAGTGAGGGTGGACAGTGCAGTGAGATTTTCTGGTCACTCCAGCCTCATTAGTGACTGCTTTCAGCAAGAATGAGTATGATGGAAAGAAGGAGCAAATGGAACAAGTCTCACATATTTAGTCTAGGGCTTCAGAAGGACAGCTGCCAAGAGGGGAACTAAGCATGCAAGAAATCAATTAGGGGAACCACTTGTGAGAGGAAACGTGGCACAGTGGAGAGCTGGGAGAGCCATCCGGTTGCAATGCAAGCCTGACTTCCAGTGGAGAAGAGGGAAGGAAAGTGGGTGGGAACTTCTTAGACTCCTGTGCAGTTTTAAGTTCAGCAAAGCCTTTGGGGAGTCCTAGGGCCAAAGCATTTCTGCTCCTCTTGGGTTGGGAGCCACCAGAAGAAGGTGTGGCCTCACTGCAAATTCACAGTAAATTCCAGGACAGCAGCTGGGGCTGTTGGTCAGTTCTGCTCCATGCAATCCAGGTGTCTTCTCACCAAGTTTTGAGTGCTTACAAGGAAAGGGAATGAGAAAGAGGAAATTTTGGAGAGCAGTTGCCATCCACATGGAAAGAAAATTTTTAAGATTTTTGTTGTGCATTAGTAATGCCCTTCTTGCCTTGATGGTTTTTCTTTTTTTTTTAATTAAAAAAAAATGAAGTGTTTTAAATTCACATTCTTCTTGCTGACCTGTGTTTCCTTGACTGCTGAAATTGGGCTACAAGAGCTCTGACTTAAATTCCAGTTAAGGTTGGGGATGTGGCTCAGGTGGTAGCATGCTTGCCTGGCATGTGTGAGGCACTGGGTTCAATCCTCAGCACCACATAAAAATAAAATAAAGATATTGTGTCTACCTTAAAAAAAAACATATATATATATATATAAAATAAATTCCAGTTAAAACTTACTAAGATCTGAAACCTGACTATGTACATTTTCCAAGTCATCTTAAGAAATCATCTTTTCTGACTTGGGCTCTGTAGGAAATGTGCAGAGCTTGCCTGTCCCTTTTCCCAGAATCACTTCTAGACCATTCTCACACTCTTGCTGAGCTGCTTTTCTCTAAGTTTCTGCCATCAATTGTTCCCGCCCATCAGCATTCCCCTGCCAGCCACACAACTCCCTCCTCCTGTGATTGCCACTTTAGGCTCACTTCCCCTTCCATACCTTGCACCTCCAAGCTCAGAGATGCGGTTGGCTTTCATGATGGTATCCTCTGGCTCCCTGGCCTCAGAATTCCTCAGCCTTCTCTAGAAAAAGAGCTTCAACTTTGCTGCACTTCAGACACACACACACACACACACACACACACACACACACACGGGGCCTTGTAGTCACAAAGAATTGCTCCTCTTCCATGAGCTGGAACCTGCTGGTTTCCCTTCACCACCTCTTTTTCTGCTAGCTTTCCATACCTTTCACGCTGAATCTGGCCCATCTCCTCAACATAACCTCTTAATTCCCTCAGTATAATATTTAAACTCCAACCTTCTGGCTTCTGTTTCCTTAATTTTCCATCTAGATCGCCATGCCCAAGCCCAACCCTCCGATTCTGCTCATCATTGGCCCCAATTACTGGCAGATGTCACAAAAATCATAGTATGTGTTTAAGTTTCCTACTACTGCAACAAATCACTACCAAATTGATGATAAAATGACAGAAATTTTTCTCATAATTCTAGAAACTAGGAGTCCAAAATCAAAGTATCTGCAGAGACATGCTTTTTCCAAAGGCTCTAGGGGAGAGTCTTTTTTTGCCTCTTCTAGCTCCAGGTAGCTCTGTTGTTTCTTGTTTTGAGGTAAATTAACACCAGTATCCACTCCCATCTTTCATGTGGCTTTCTTCCCTGTGTCTTTGCATCTGTGATTTCCCTCTTCTTTTTCTTACTCAGGTGCCAGTCATTGAATTTAGGGTTTATTCTAAATCCAAGATGACCTGACCTCATCTAGATATCTTTAAGTTAATTACATCTGCAAAGACCCTATTTCAAATAAGGTACTTGGACTTAAGACTTGGACATAGTAAACCTGTCACTACAGATTCTTGCTGTTCCCTGCTGCTCTTGCCAACCCCATTTTTTTGTGTCCAGACCCTATGCATCCAGTTCCCAGGTGTAAGCATCTTCTCTTCCTCTAAATTCCCATCTGCTTTTTGTTCCTCTTTTATAGCTTTAATCAAGTTCTACTTCCTAACAGTACTACCCATGTAAGAGAGCTTTACACTTCTGGTTGCCTGGGTTGCACAAGGAGCTACCCAAGTGTCGGGGTGTTAGAGTCTGTAAACAAGTTAAAATAACACCTGGCATTTTGCCAGGGGAATGTTAGAGTTCGTAAACAAGTCTGGATGGTGCCTGGCAAAATGCCAGAGGGAGTGGTTTGAGAAGTAACAAAAGCAAGCCATTAAGTGTGGAGATTCCTGATTGGTTGACTGATGTATCTAGTTTATGCTAATTAGATAAGCTGTGTGGAATGTATAAATACTGCTCCTGTCCTGCAATAAATGGCTCCTACTCCTGCTGTATCAATGTACACAAGTTATTCATCCCCCCCCCCCAGCTATTTTGCCCAGCCAGCCGGGCTGCGGCATCGGGGTAGCATCCAAACTTCACTTTGGAATCTTTGATCTGGTTAGAGTCATTTATGTTGCTTAAGCTGCCACTGAACACACCGACTTGGCGCCTCCCCACAAAGGTCCAGGACTCTCCTTCCCTAACCAGTTCCTTGTCTTCCTTCCCTTAGCTTCTCCTGTGCCCAGGCCTCTGCTCAGCAAACTACCCCGTTTCCTACTGCTGCCTCCCAACTGCCCAGCTTGGTCAGCTCTGTGGAGCCCAGTTCTGCCCTGTACACATAAGTCCTTTGAGCTACTGGTTGTCTCTTTATTCTCTTCACCAGATTCAGTCCTCTGTGTGAGGCTTTCTCCTGCCTTCCCTCCAGGCACACTAGATATCCTTAAATTTCTCCAAGAACATGCCTTTCACCTTCTGGCTTTTCTTAATGGCTTTATTTTCCTTTTTAATACCTAACATACCTTCCATTCCACAAAATTCTGTATTTTCCTCTTGTGTTCCTATCATTTGTCCCTACCTCTATGACACTACCTACTCAACATGTTACAGTAAAATTACTTCTTTAGGTTTATGCTGATGGCCTCCTCCCTCCCACCCACAGTGTGCTCCAGTTCTGTTTGAATTTATACCTGATCATGGGGTTGGGGTAGATGTGTTCAGAATTATGATATACTAGGTTCACCTAGCTGGAATGGTGGATGATATGAAAAAGGATGTGGAGTCAGAGAGCCCTTGACTTACAAGAACAGTTCCATCCAGGCTTGCCTTCTTTATTTTTTCTTTTTTAGTGATACTGGTGTATCATTGATTGAACTCAGGGTTACACATGTGCTAGGCAAGTTCTTTATCACTCAGCTATATCCCCAAAATAATTTTATAAATTTATTTTGAGACAGGAGCTCACTAAATTTCCCAGGCTGGCCTAGAACTTGGGATCCTTCTGCCTCAGTCTCCTGGGTAGCCGGGATTACAGGTGTGTACACAGCACCCTGCCATCTTTGCCTTCTGAATGTACTGATTGTACCACCCTTCAGGATACCCTTTGAAATTTCAACCTAAACAGACTTAAGTGATTCTCTCCATTTTTGGATACAATACTGAGTAGCATTTTAGCTAAAATGCAGCCATGATAGCAAGAAATACTCTTTCTTTTTCCTCCTCCTTCCTATCCCTTTTCTAGTCACCTAGAAATTTCTAAGATAGCAGTCATGATATTTGATGAAGTAATGTTT
The DNA here is from genome assembly GCF_001458135.2 of Marmota marmota marmota. Lineage (NCBI taxonomy): Eukaryota > Metazoa > Chordata > Mammalia > Rodentia > Sciuridae > Marmota > Marmota marmota. The sequence continues at coordinate 27,315,202 of NW_026000240.1, forward strand.
CTTTTAATTAGTGGTCTCTCTTTCTCTCTTATGATTCCTGATGCATTGATGAATTATGCTGTTCTAAAGCAATTAAGGTTAATATCTAGAAATGGAGAAAAAATAGCTATTCATATATGACTCCCCATGGAATTATAAGTTTATTCAGAGTAAGGATTCATTTTTATTTATATGTTTCCAGTACCCAGTTATTCCTGATACATGGAAGTTATATTCAGTCACTGAGTGAATGGCCCCTCCCAATTTATCTAGAAAGTTGTAATTATCCGAGTCACGGCTCCATCACTAGTGGCAGATACTTTCTCCTGAAGAATGGGAAACCTTTCTAGTTTCCCGAGGTGATATTAACATTTGAGATATACTTCCTGGGAAACATCAAAAGTAATAATTACTTTTCAATGGGTTATAGTTGATCCCCCATCCAACTCCTAAGTGTGACCCTGAGCAAATGGACAAAAGAAGAAAGTTTGAGGAATCATCTCTGTCTGTAGTGCAATCCAAGGAAAGTCAACAAGAGAGCCAAGTAAAGTGATGACACTACTGTCCCTTCTGCTACCACACATGGTTTGTTGTGTTAGAAAGAAAGATAGCAGGGGCGGAGGAGGTTGTCTCACCTGTTGATGCCAGTGACTCAGGAGGCTGAGGCAGGAGGACTGCAAGAGAGCAGCCTGGGCAATTCAGTGAGACTCTGTCCCAAAATAAAAAATAAAAAGAGGGCTGGGGATGTAGAGTGAAGTAGAGTGCCCCTTGGGTTCAACCCCCATTACAGACAGAGAGAGAAAGAGAGAAAAGGGTGGGGGGAGGGAGATGGGAAAGAAAAAGTGAAAAGAAAAACACATTCTATTTGAAGGCTTAGAAAACAGCTGTAAAAACAGAACTTCCTTTATAATCCCTTTTACATGTAGGAAAGGATTAAGTAAATATTGATGCATTCCTCATGTCCAGAGTCAAACAGTCAGAGGCTAAAAGGAGCCCTAGAAAGAAGCACTACAAAAACTGAGTTAGTGAAGGGTTTCTAGTACAACGTGCTTGGGTGCCACAAAACAAAACAAAACAAAACAAAAAAAAAACAAAACACTAAATTCCAAATCCAAATGACACTCATAAGCAGTATGACAGGGAAAAATCAGATAATCTCTTTGAGCTGTGGTTTTCCCATTTGTAAAATGGCAGTAATAATACTGACCCCATAGAATAGTGAAAAGGATTAAATTAAATCAAATAAGATATGTGAAGTTCTGAATGTGCACCAGGTGTTTAATAAATGATAGTCTAATTGACTGTAGCTTCAGAGAGGAGTGTCCAGTGCAGATAGGAAGGACAGTATAGATAGGAACTGATTCTGGGTGCCCAAAGAAGATCAATTATTGGAAGGAAGGAATTGTCAAGAAGGCTGGTGAAAAGTAAAAAATCAACATAATCTAGAAGCAGGAAACACAGCTAAGACCATGCCATGAGAGCAGTATGGTTAGGACATGGACATAGCTGGTGACAGACTCCTGGATTCTCAAGGCCATACCACCACAGTGAAAGATTTTATATTGTTGGTATTTTGCATCATTCCTGTGCTTGTTGTCTGAGTGGGAACATCAGGGTGGTAGAAGCTGAGTCACAGCCTCACACCCTAGCAGGAAAAGGATCTAGACTATTTGGCATCAAGATCCAATAAATAAGAAATTCCCTACAAATAGAAAGGAGTTACAATGAAGAATACCCAAGGAGAGAAAATCTTTACCACACACACACATCAGATAGAGCACTAAACTCCAGGATATATAAAGAACTCAGGTCAGGTGTGATGTCGCACCCCTATAATCCCAGCGGCTTGGAAAGAAAGAAAGGAAGGAAGGAAGGAAGGAAAGAAGGAAGGAAGGAAGGAAGAACTCAAAAAACTTAACACTAAAAAAATCAAATAACCCAATCAATAAATGGGCTAAGGAACTGAACAGACACTTCTTAGGAGAAGAAATACAATCCGTCAACAAATATGAAAAAATGTTTATCATCTCTAGTAATTAGAGAAATGCAAATCAAAACTACCCTAAGATTTCATCTCACTCCAGTCAGAATGGCAATTATCAAGAACACAAGCAACAATAAGTGTTGACGAGGATGTGAGGGAAAAGGTACACTCATATATTACTGGTGGGACTGCAATTGGTACAACCACTCTGGAAAACAGTATGGAGAGTCTTTATAAAACTTGGGATGGAACCACCATTTGACCCAGGTATCCCATTCCTTCCCAAAGGACTTAAAATCAGCATAGAACAGTGACGCAGCCACATCAATGTTTATAGCAGCTCAATTCACAATAGCTAACCTGTGGAACCAACCTAGATGCCCTTCAACAGATGAATGGATAAAGAAACTGTGGTATATATACACAATGGAATAGCCTTAAAGAATAATGAAATTATGGCATTTGCAGGTAAATGGATGGAGTTGGAGAATATCGTGCTAAGCAAAATAAATCAACCCCAAAAGACCAAAGGCTGAATGTTTTCTCTAATATGAGGATGCTGATACATAATGGTGGGGGTGGTTAGGGAAGGAACTGGGATATAACTTTGGAGGAACTTTGGATTGGGCAGAGGGAAGTGAAGGGAGGGGAGGGGGTGTGGGGATGGGAAAGATGGTGGAATGAGACAGATATTATTACCCTATGTACATGTAACATGTGTGAACCGTGTGATTCTGCATCATGTCAGAGAAATGAGAAGCTGTTCTCCATTTGTGTACAATGAGTTGAAATGCATTCTTCTGTCTTGTATAACTAATTAGAACAAACAAACAACCAAAAAAAAAAGAGTACCCAAGGAAAGGACAAACAACTTCTGTATTATTTTTTAGAAGAATGCTAGCAACTGTACCAAACCCCCAGTTTCAGTGACCTAAGGACAGAAGCTCATTATTCATTCTCATAGCATTGTAGTGTGGGTAATTCTTCTACATGGTGGGCAGCGTTCCTTCATGTGGTGATTTTAGGGTACTGGCTTCTTTCATCTTGTAGAGTCCTCTACATTCAACTGGAAAATGGGGAAGGAGACAAGCAGAACAGATGTCCTGCTTATTAAAGACCCCATCTTCCAGCAATAACTCCATAAAACAGAAGGGATTTCATAAACTTTTGGTTGGCAGTTTCCTGGGCAAATATATATGGTAAAATACATGGGGAGTGGGACAGGATACTAAGGATTGAAGGACCCTGAGAGGAAGAAGACATGTTCTGAGAAGTAGGTTGAGAGAGTGGGAAAAATAGATAGTATATTAGGCAGTTAAGTAGGTGGAGTCCACCAATCCTGGGGCACAGGATTGTTTGAACAGCTTAATACCCCACAATTTCTTTCCTGTGGTGGTTGAATTGAGTTCCTTCTACATACAAGACCAAGTTGGCAAGAGTGATCTAATGGCAGCTATGTCCAAGAGCTATTGAAACTAACTGGGGAGATGTGTACATAGAAAGATAAGCTTTACTTTCTGGGTAGCAGGTGGGAAATGTCAAGGGTGGGGGCAGGGAGTGCTCTATGAATTCAAAGTTGAATGTTATCAGTGAGGGTGGGGGCTATGGTAGGTGTTTAGTCCAGGTCTGCCAGGAAGGTAATGTTAAGACAGGAAGAAATTATGGAAGAAATTGATTCGGGAAATCCCCATAAGGGAAAATGAGGAGGTTGTCAGGGAGGCTAAGAGAACTTTCATACTGTGAATGTTAAGAAAATCTGACCCTGAGTGAAGAAGAAAGGAAAGGTTCAAGGCAGGCTGGTCTTAAATACAGAGTAGGCTAAGGAAAACTGAGCAGTCCATCAGGATGGCCTTCAGCAAAGTCACCCACAAGATGTCCCCTCTCCCATTTCCCAGCCACACTCAGTCATTGGGTGGGAGCAGCCTTCAAGAATCATGGCTCCACAGTGAATCGAGTGATGGATCTGAGAGAGAGAAGGTGGGGCTCTTGGTCAGTTCTACTCCTCAAAGTTGGAGGATGGAAAGGTGCATGATGCTTCTGGTCACTGAAGTCTCCCTTTGCACCACACAGATCCACCTCTTTCCACAGGTTTAGGGAGCTGCTACTCCGCAGATTCTATGGGTCTTTCTCATGAGGGGAAACTAAGAAGAGGGAGTTTAATGAAAGGAACTACAAACCGTCATTGCTATTGATCTCAGAGTGCACAACCTCTCCCTCCTTTATTATCCATCTCAAACTCCTTTGTCTTCCCTTCACGGAGGCAAAGTTCTCGGTGACTTCCCTGGTGATGAGACCCAAACTTTCTTCTGGAAGGATCTGAGTCAGAAAGGTTACCATACCTTTCTCCAGCCAGAGTTAGTTCATATGTCCATTCCAGTTACAGTGGGGCAAAAGAGTACCAGGAAACACCCAAATTGACCGCCTGGCTCCCAAGTGTGTTCCTCCTTGTCTTCATTGTGTAAAAGCAGCCATTCTGCTGGTTGGGACTAATTACCCATGACAGGATGGTGAGTCCTTCTTTTGCCTACTGGTCCCTGGACACTAGGAGTTCAAAGTGCTCTTGAAGCAGCTGTAGTTTGTAGTTCAGTGGAATCTGTACTATATCCTCTGGCAAGAGTGTGTTCTCTGTAGCAAGCAGGACCTCCAGCCATGAAGAGTTAAGAGTTGTGGGGGCAGTAAGAAAAAAACCTTCAGTAGGGCATTAGGTGTGATAGTCAATGGGGTCACTCCTCTTGCTATCCTCTACTTTCCAGACCCATGTATTCTTCCCGTCGAGTACACAGCAACATATAGAGGCTTCTGATTTAACACACACACTGTGTTCTAAAGGATGGAATTCCACACATTCACAATGCTGCCTCTGTAGTGGTACTTTAGCACCATTGGAAGGCCATTCTGGACCTGCCTTGGCTGAACATTCGAATGTCTCTGAAACTCTGATACTCTTGACAATTAGGTCTTCAGTCTGCTACTCAGCTGTGTATGCCCTTTCTCTGCCAGAGATGAGTCTCTTTGAAATCTTCCCCAAATGCCCCTGTGGCTCTCTCACTTAACCAAAACCTACTTGCTATCTGCCCTCAGGCTCCCTGTTACCTCTTTGCAGAGCATTAGTACAACTGAGTAGGAACCACTCAACTTTACTGTCTTTGCAGAAATTATCCTTGCTTTTTTCAAGTGCCTGGATCATCACATTTGTCACAGCAATCCCCTTCACTGGGACATTTTTCCAGTGAAGTCTTTAGTAGATGAGCTATCTCATCTTTGCCAGGATCTATGCCACACCTAGTGGCCAGGATGGCATCCTTTTTGCCTAATGGGCAGTGGGGGAGCCAGTGCAAATTCCCAACTTACTATTTTCTTGGACCACTCCTAGTACCACCTGCTAGTCTAGAACCCTGAGATGTGAATGTAAGACAGGATTAATGTGCAGGAAATTTATTATAGAAATGCCTTTGAAATAAAATGGGGAGGCAAATAGGGGAGGATGAGAAAACCATCAGACTATGATGCAGTCCTGAACCACAGTGAAGGAAGGAAGATTGGATGAAAGCATGTTATACCGCGTTGCAGTCTAAGGAAAGTCTGAGAAGGCCATTTGAATTTCTCAAGCCAAAGTCACCTATCAGAGCAATGTGGCATCTCCAAGAAATGGGTGTCTCAGTATCTCTGCCATGCTTAGTCATTAGCTGGGAGCGTAGGAAGCAGAACTTTGGTGCAATTTCAGGGGGCAGTAGCTGGATTGCTCAGTCAATAATGCTTTCTGCAATTAGAGACCTAAAAGGTGCATCCTCGTGGCCACCGCAGCAACCTTCATGGAGGAGGCACAGAGGAAAGGAAATAGGGACAGCACCTAGAAAACTGGTAGGATATAGATAAGTGTTGACGGCCAGAAAATACATATTGATAACATACAGGTAGACTGTGATGTGTGTTCTAAATAAAATAAATAGGGTGACAGACCTAAAGTACACCTTATCTAAGAGGCATATTTTAGAGGTATAAGTGGGGAAAGGAACATAAAGATAGAATTGTTGTAAAACTTGAATGCCAGGGCATGAAATTTAGACTCAGTCCTCCAGGGATGGGGAAGCTGTGGACATATTAAGTCTATAATTTACCTAACCTCTAAGTAGTATTGAATTATTGATTACCCTTTCCTTTTTTACTTTTTCCTTTGTGAAACATTCTTTTGCCTTTTTTTGAGACAACACACTCCTAGTTTTCCTTTTATATCTTTGGCCACACATTCTCATTTCTCCTCCTCCTTTGAGGTGGAGTCTCACTATGTCACCCAGGCTATCTCAGAATTCTATGGTCAATTTAACCTTCTGCCTCATCCTCCAAAGTAGCAGGGACTACAGGCGTATAACACAACACTGCCTATTCTCATGCTTCTTTGTGTAGTTCTTAATGACTTGAAAGTGGGTAACTTGCCCAGGGGAGAACATAAACAGAAGAACAGAATTCTAAGTATAGAATGAATGAATTAATGAATGATTCCATCCAGGCAAATATTTTATGATTTTGCTACTCCTGAGCCCAAACTTTTTAATGACTCCTCAATGTTCACACGATAAAGTAAAAAACTCTGAACGTGACCTAGAAGACACTACCTGACCTAAACCCTAGGCCCCTCTGTAACTCATCTACTATTATCCCCCAAACTCTCTAATCCAGCCATACTGGTCTTCTTTCTGCTTTCAACTCCTCAAATGCACCATATTTTCTCCTTCTGTGAGGTCTTTGCTTTCACTGGATGGTGATTTTATCTCTCAGGTAGGATTTAGATAAGTGATGAAGGCCAGAAAATTGTCAATGTCCACACATTATAATGTCTATTTATCCTTTTTTAATATTTATTTCTTAGTTTTAGGTGGACACAATATCTTTATTTTACATGTATGTGGTTCTGAGGATTGAACCCAGTGCCTCATGCATGCTAGTTGAGCACTCTACCACTGAGCCACAACCCCAGCCCCTATTTATGCTTTACATCTTAGATTGACACTTTCTTTTATACGGACATAATAACTTTATTTTATTTATTTATTATTTTTTATGTGGTGCTGAGGATCAAATACAGTGCCTCATATGTGCTAGGCAAGCTCTCTATCATTGAGCCACAAATCAAGTCCTAGACTGAAATTTTCTCAAAGAATACAGGAATGACTTTTTTTTCTTTTGTTTTTTGTTTTTGGTACTGAGGATTAAACTCAGGACCTCACATGTGAACTCTCTACCACTGAGCTACATCCCTAGCCCTATTTAAAATTTTATTTTGAAACAGAATCATGCTAAGTTGCTCAGCTGGTGTGGAACTATTGATGTTCCTGTGTTAGTTTCCTGAGTAACTGAGATTAGAAGCATGTACCATCACGCATAACCTTCCTTATCTTCTTTAACTAAATCAAACCTTGGTATATGTCTCCTAGTGTGATGTGATGCTTCTTTTATTTATAGCCATTATTAAAATTGTGTTTTTTATATTTATTTGTGTGAATATTTGTCAGTCTTATAGATCTATTTAATTGGACTGTAAGATACCCAGGGGCAATGATTGTATTTTTATTCTTGTGTTGCCAGTGCTCAGGACGTTGACTAAAGCATAGTCCTTGAAATAATGAATGAATGGATAGATGGAAAGTAGTTTCTGAGCAGAGGAGGGTGGTACTGCTTGTGCAAATAATTCTTAGATAGCTTGATAAGTCAATACACAGTAAATATTGACTTATCAAGTCCTGAAAGGTCTAGGAAGCTTTATTAAGCAATATGGTTTAGAATCTACTAGTATATTAGGGCAAAAGATAAGTTGCTACATAAAAGGACCTCTAAATACAATGGCCTAGGTAAAATAGAAGTTTATTTCTTCCCATGGATATTTTCAAAGTTGAACTGCAACAGGCCATGTGTGATGGCTCACATCTGTAATGCCAGTTACTTGGGAGGCTGAGGCAGGAGGATCACATGTTCAAAGCTAGCCTCAGCAATGTAGCAAGGCCCTAAGCAACTCGGCAAGACCTCTAAATAAAATATAAAGAAAGGGCTGGGGATGTGGCTCAGTGGTTAAGCACCTATGGGTTCAATTCCCAGTACTGAAAAAACAAACAAAAATAAAAAAACAACAACAACAATAAAAAAAAAAATGGCTCTCAATCTTCTGTGTACATCAGAATTACCCAGAGAACTCATTAAAGCACAGCTTGCTGGGCTCATCTTTGCAGTTTCTGATTTAGTAGGTCTGGGATGGTGTCCAAGAATTTGCATTTACAGTTCCTAGGTGATGCTGATGCCACCAGGGACCATAATATGAGAACCAATGTTGTAGAAGAAAATTTAATGACATGGGAAAGTGCTTATGGCATATTGTTGAGTGAAAAAAAAAACAGGTCCCAAAATAGAATTATATTCATAATCTAATTTTGGTAGAAAATATATATGTGTTTGTGTAAGCATAAATAGTTCTGTAAAGACTACAAACTGTTAACAGGTAGACATATAGGTAGTCTTTTTTTGTTTGTGTTGTGAATTATTTATAAGGAACATTGGTAATAAAGTGGTTTGTTGTTCTTTTTTAAGAAAAAGAATTGACAAGACAATGCATGGGAGCAGGCAAGAGGTAACTCCAAGGTTACAGGCTTGAGGGAAAGGGAGAATGATGGCATAATAGAATAAGGAAGGGAAAGGGAGCACTGGGAAGAGGTGATAAGTTTGGTTTTGGTTACATAAATTTTAAGGTGGCTGCAGGACATCTAGCTGAAGATGGAAGAAAGAAGCTAGGAAGGCAAAATTAAAGCTCAGAAGAGATGCCAAAGTAAAGATGTTGATAAAATGATTCTTCAAGAAGAAAGGATAATTTAAGTCACTTGAGTGGAGTTGCCAAAGTGAGAATATGAATTAATACAGGTTAAAGACTTTGGCCTGGATCCATACAACAACTGATTTATTCATTCAAAAATAAATGAATTAATATATCAGGCTCTCAAAAAATTAGTTTAATAAGTGTGTTTAATAAGAATGTAAATAGCTGGCTTTAATTTAGGGATATAAATATCAAATTGAAATGAAAGAAAATAAGTAGCAAATGAAAAAGAGGGAAAATACATAGAAATAGGGAAATTTGGACTGGGCAAAATCAAAGAATAGAGGAAGAACGTTTTAGGAAGAAAGATGTAATAAATGTTAACAAAAATGTTTGGTACAGTCAAGGAGAGCAGGGTTAAGATACTGTCGAATGGTACTTTCCTCTGTTCCAAAGCTGGTCCTTTGGGCCCATGGCTGAGGACAATGAATGTCTAAGTACCCTCAAGTGCTGCAGACACTGTCCTGAGGATTAAGAGGCAACAACAGCAATCCTGCCTCTACCAGCTGCCACTCAACTCTTCTCTCTCTCTCTCTCTTTTCCCAGTTCATAGAACCAGGGAAGTTATGAAGAAGAGTCGGATTCCAGCCTTGTAGTTGTGAATTTATGGTAAGAGAATTTGCATTCGCTTCTAGGGAAGCTGTGCTCTTTCACTATTTGCAATACCAGCTAGGACTGGAGGTGGGAGGAGGTTGTTTTCCCAGCTAAATGTATTCTTGGGCAGGAAACTCTATTCCAGCAAGGAAAAGGAACTAGAGATAGATACCAATGGAATTTGGAGGAAGGCTCCACACTCCCCCCATTTTTCATAGCAAGGAAAAGTATTTCCTGTTAAGTGGACTCTGAGAATAATAGCTGAGATTGAGCTATCTTAGTAGTATTCCACCCAGGGAGCTATTACGGGAAAGGGGTCCTAGCAATGGAAAGATATAGGATAGAGTACACTAAGTATGAACAGAAGATGGAATTGGTCAAGGCAAAGGTATTCCCGTGTGTCCTGGCACTGTATGGTGGAGTGGATACCAACAAGTGGTCCTAGAAAAATGCAACCAATGTACCCCAAGAGAGACCCTGCACTTGGATGCCCTCCGCTCAGAACTTAGGTTGCCAGTTAATGTTAGAGAGGCAGTGACAACCATCAGAGATAAAACTGCATTCTCTCCTGAGATACTTGCCCAGGTTCAACCAGAACATATTCAGAGGCCCAGGAAGGAGAGCAAATGATGGCCCACGTGTCCTATGTCTATATTTCCAAGTGATAATTTGCAGTAATAAAATTTTAAATAAAATGTTTTATCCTCTGACCTTGACATATAAATTTTTAAAGCAACATGGAAGGCCAGACTTGAATTTAGAGTTTTTGAATCCTTGGAGTCTCACACCAGAATGAGGGAACACAGATAGAATTGGTCCTCGGAGCATGGCTGCTGGCCCACTTCCTGTTTCTTTCTACCTGTGACTCTTTCTCATACTTCGAAGTACATCCCAACCCAAACATCTAATTCTATCACCAACTGCCATCCCTTGGCCACTTTTATTAGTCTCTAGGGAAAATCTCCTTAGCCCTTCTCTGCCTGACAGAGAGGCATGACCAGAATTGCCCCTTCTCGTCTGGGTCTAAGAGCTGTACCACACATTTCACTTTTCCTCTCCTATCTCAGCAACACATCATTTGAGCTAGATCTTAAAGTCTGAGGAGGAAAGGAGAAGGTGAGATATTAAAACATTTTAAGATTTTTAGTTTATGTCAGAAACTGATCATGGCCATTATATTTGGCATGTCCACGGACCCTTAAAAGACCACATGCCTTACTCTCTTCAGCTGGGAATGGCCATGTGATTAAGTTATGGCACAGAAATGTAAGAGAAGTATTATGTGGGCTGCTTAAAACTGGAGGGTGTTGGGCTGGGGTTGCGGCTCAGTGGTAGAGTGCTCACCTAGCACATGTGAGGCCCTGGGTTCGATCCTCAGCAACACATAAAAATAAATAAATAAAATAAAGGTATTGTGCCCCAAACTACAACTAAAAGGTAAATATTTAAAACAACAAAAAACTGGAGGATGCATAGAAGCTGCTACTCAGCTGGGAGGTGAGGGGTGGAGCCATTTTACTCTCCTTTCTCCCTTATTTCCTGAAGGCTCACGTTCAGGAGCCATCTTGGACTATTTAATACATTTAATACAGCATTGTTGAAAACACTGATTAGACAACAAAAAAGCCAAACATTAGGGGAGCTCTAGTGGGTTTTTTTTGGCTGTTGTTTTATGTTTTTAATTGTAGATGGACACCATACCTTTATTTATTTATTTTTTAATGTGGTGCTGAGGATTGAACCCAGTGCCTCATACACACCAGGCAAGCACTCTACCACTGAGCCACAACCCCAACCTCACTCTGGGGGTTTTGTTTTGTTATATCTCAGTTCTGGAAGCTGGGAAGTCTAAGGTGAGGTAAGGTCCCATCTTCACACTCCAACACTTAAATACCCTCTAGTATAAAGTCCAAGTTGGCTCCTGAACTTGAGCATTTCAGGTAATGAGAGAAAGGGGAACACAGCTTGTTGCTGCACATGAAGGAAGGGGCAAACAAGATTCCATGGCCTGTTATGTAATAGGCTGGGCAAGGGGGCATATGCCCATAGTCCCAGCTACTTGGGAGGCTCAGGCAGGAAAATGACTAATATGGCTTAAGCCTAGGAATTTGAGGCCAACCTGGACAACACAATGAGACCCTGTCTCAAAGATAAAAACCAAACCAACTGAAAATATAAGGATACTAATCCCATTTTTTAAACTGGGGATTGAACAAACCCAGGGGTGCTTTACCATTGAACCACATCCTCATCCCTTTAAAAAACAAAAAAAAAAAAATTTTTTTAGTTGTAGGTGGACACAATATTTTATTTTTATGTGATGCTGAGGCTCGAACCCAGTGCCTCATATATGCGAGGCAAGCACTGTACCACTAAGCTACAACCCTAGCCCTCCCCATCCTTTCTTTTTTAAATATTTTTAATTGTCAATGGACCTTTATTTATTTTATGTGGTGCTGAGAATTGAACCCAGTGCCTCACACATGCTAGGCAAGCGCTCTACCACTGAGTCACAACCCTAGCCCCTCCCCAGCCCTTTTTATTATTTATTTTGAGACAAGGCCTTGCTAAATTGCTGAAGCTGGCTTTGAACTTGCAATCCGCCTGACTAAGCCTCCCAAGCTGCTGGGATTACGGGTGTGGGCCATTGTGCCTGGCCCTAGTTTACTTTATAAAATATTTCTTTTTAAAATATTCATTCCCTGGGGTGGGGCTGTAGCTCAGAGGCAGAGCACTTTCCTAGCATGCATGAAGCACTGAGTTTGATCCTCAGCACCACATAAAAATAAACAAATAAAATAAAGGAATGCTGCCCATCTACAACTACAAATAAATAAATAAATACTTAAAAAAAAAGTTTATTCCCAGGCTGGGGATATAGCTCAGTTGGTAGAGTGCTTGCCTCACATGCACAAGGCCCTGGGTTCACTCCCCAGCATTACAAAAAAAAAAAAGAAAGAAAGAAAAGAAAATATTCATTCCTTTCACTAGAAATTCCCCTTTTAGAATTTATCCTAAAGTATATATACAAAGTTTTATTTTCAGGAATGTTCACTAAAGACAGAGTTGTTTATAATGTAAAAAAATCCTGTATTGTTTAATGAAGTGTTCAACAATGGAAAACTGATCAAATCAAGTATGGTATACCCATAGTTGCTAAAATTATACTTAAAGTATTTAATGATATTACAATATTATTACAATTAAAGGTACAATATACTAGAACCCAGTATTTTTATTTGTGGTACTAGGGATTGGGCCCAGGGGTGCTCTACCCCTGAGTGTGTCCCCAATCCTTTTTATGTTTTGTTTTGAAACAAGGTCTATGAGTTACCCAGGCTGGCCTTGAACTTGAGATCCTCCTGCCTCAGTCTCCTGAGTTTCTGGGATTACAGACATGTGACACCATGCCTAGCTTAAGATTCAATTTAGAAACACACACACACACACAAAAAAAAAAAAAAAATCTAGGCATAAAAAAAAAAAGACTATATTGATTAATTTTGGGTATTGGAAATAATAAGTGGCCTTTTCCCCACTTTTCTTTCTTGGGCAGGAAACTCTGCCCAAGAAACTGTCACTAAATTTTAAACTGTTCTCTTATGAGCATATTTAAACAAGACAGTTTAAAATTTAGTGTATTTTGCCAAGTGTGTTGGCACATGCCTGTAATCCCAGTGGCTCAGGAGGCTGAGGCAGAAGGATCGCAAGTTCAAAGCCAGTCTCAGCAATTTAGCAAGGCCTTAAGTAACTTAGCATGACCCTGTCTCAAAATTAAAAATGAAAAAGGGCTGAGAATGTTGCTCAGTGGTTAAGCCCCGCTGGGTTCAATCCCTGCTACCAAAAAAAAAAAAAAAGTGTAGTTTATATTTATGCCTATATAGCATTATTAGGTGTATTTTGTGTACTTTAGTAGCTAAGGGTATCGCCCTTTTCTGCAACCTTACAAACTTTGGCCTTATTCAATCACCTGAAGCAAGTTGGTTAGCCTTTTTTTTTTTTTTTGGTGGTGGTGCTGGGGGTTGAACCCAGGGTCTTAATGCATGCAAGGCCAGCACTCTGCCACTTCCCCAGTCCCCTGGTTAGCCTTTTTGTACCTTTGTCTCCTCATATGTTAAATGAGGAAAATAATGTCCATCATGATGTAATTCACAGGAAGTTGTATAAATGCAATGTTTATAGTTCACTGTGAACTATGTAGAAAATGGCACTAATAATATTATTTATATTTAACAATAATTATTATTATTGTTCTCAATGTAAAGGCAATGGAAACAACTTGATAACCTTTAAAAAGAATATTTTTTACTGAGCCAAGAAGAAAATAAGAGTAAACAAAAGAAAAGGTTACCTACCAAAACAGATTGCAAGGGAATATATAATAAATTATTCAAGAAACATTTAGTATTTTCCAACTGTAACAGGCTGGGCCTGGAAGGATGGAGACTTTAAGACAGCCCCATTCCCACATACTTCATCCTGGTAAGTGACCAACCTCACTCCCATAGACAGAATCAGAGGCCAACATCTCTGAAATTAAAGAGGAACAATGCTGATGAGGCAAAGTGCCCCTAGTAAGACAGTAAAGAATCATCAAATTCAACTGTTGAAGATGAGCTGAGCCAGGTACAGTAGCTAAGTCCCGCCAAAGGGATGGTGGGCCAGAATTGAGTGTAATCTTCCTAAGTTTCACAGAGCCATAAGTGAAATCAGGGGGCAAATTGTTTGGGGATGCACCATTCTTGAGATGTTTTCCTAGCAGGATATTTCCTTAAATATAGTATAATGCTAAAAAACAAAATAAAACAAAACAAAAAACGAGGCTGGGGTTGTGGCTCAGTGGTAGAGCACTCCCCTAGCATGTGCAAGGTGCTGGATTCGATCCTCAGCACCACATATAAATAAATAAATAAATAAATAAATAGTTATTAAACAAAACAAAACACAGAGGCCTGAGGGGAGAAAAGATCCCCATTTGCTAGGAGACTGGAATGGGTGGTGGAATTACTAAAATGCCATTCACAGAGCAGGAGATCCTCTTCCATTACTCAAAATTTCCCTTGTTACAGGAGAGTCAGAGAAATTTGTGACTACTATCCCCTTGAGCTCCAAAGTAGTTTGGAATAATATACTATTCAGTAGGCTGAGGGAAGAGAAATCTGATTTTAAGAGATTAAGAAATTAATAGCTTAAAAATTGAAATAAGGCTGAATTTTTCCAATAAAATCGACACGCTGGGCACAGCGGTGCATTCCTATAATCACAGCACGTTGGGAGGCTGAAGCAGGAGGATGGCAAGTTCAAAGCCAGCTTCAGCAATTTAGTGAGATCCAAGCAACTTAATGAGACTCTGTCTTAAAATACAAGATAGAGGCTGGGGTTGTTATAGGGTATTGATTTAACATTTGAGGAGCCATCTTATGAGATAAGTTTCGCTTCCCTGCACTTTTCTCTTACCCGAACTTCCCCAACCCCTGTTAGTGACCTACCTCGTGGTACTATAACCCTAAGCCAATCCCAGAAGGACACGACCCCTGGACTCTGGAGAGCCCCAGGGTGCTATGGACCTAAGCCAATCCCATGCTATTCCTCCCTGCCTAGCTCTGATGCTATGCCCCCGAGCCTAGCCCACAGCACCGCGGCTACAACCCCAACCCCAACCCCTGCCCCACAAAAGCCGAACACCAGAACATCTAGGAGCTGCTCTGTCCTCGCTATAGAGGGATGGCCTTTATTTGTCAGCTTTGACAAAGTGTGGATCTCTGCCTGGCCTCCGAGCTTCATTTCTCACTCACCAGTCTCTGGCTTTCTCCCTTTCCCTTCAGCTGGGGCTCATCCGCACTTGCCTCGCACATGTGAGGCACTGGGTTCCATGCTCAGCACTGCATAAAAATAAATGAAGATATTGTGTCATCTATAACGAAAAGAAATACTAAATAATAATAATAATAATAATAATAATAATAATAATAATAATAATGGCTGGGGATGTGGCTTAGTGGTTAAGTGCCCCTGGCTTAAATCCCCTTTACCAAAAAAAAAAAAAAAAAAGTTTAACAGATTAAAGGAAGAGAGAGACATGGACTGTAAGATGGGTTTTCAATCACATAGCACAGCTGAGCAGTCCTGGGGAGGACGAGAGGGAGGGACAGCAGGATGAAGAACTCAGACTTGGCAAATGTATGGAACACATTCCTGGAGGCGCAGGGAAGGGGAGGGTGAGAAACTGATACCACCGGTTCCCAATGAGGAGTCCTGCTCCCTCACAGGCTGGAGTTTGAACATTGGAAAAGCTCCCCGAGGCAAGCATATAAAGCAGGGTTTATTTAAAAAGGGGAGGGAGAAGGGGGCCATAGCTGGTATCCTGGAATCCCAAGTGGCAAGGAGTTCTGCCTTTTTTATATGTCCTAGGCTTCCTTTGTTCTCCTGCTCTCTTCCCCCTATCTCTTTCCTTCCTGCTACTTAACTACACCCAGGAGGTGGGATGGCCAAAAGGTGAAAAGCAGATGGATGGGGGAAGAGCAGGATGGAGCAGCCTAGGACACTTTAACTAACACCTTTATAACTAACACCTTTATAACTCCCTGAAGGGAGGGGCAATTCCTGGGACAGGTTACCTGAGCCACAGGTAGGAGCTGGAGCTGGTTATCTTGATAGGGTGGAGGAAGGGCCTCAAGGCATTTCAATCCCTCAGGGGGCAGTCTCCAACTTCCTGAGCTCACTCAAATTGGCCTCTTTGATCTGACCTGACTCAGTTTACCCATCTATACTGACTGTCTAATTCTGGCTTCAAAACTATGGAATGTTTTGATGTAGGAAAGGAGATCTTGATTTTCTTAAGGTAGTGGTAGGAAATTAAGTGTGACTCCCTTTTTTGAGAAACCAGCCTCTACCTCAGAGCAAAGCCTGTCCAAGGAAGGGAGCATGACCCTTATCCTTGGAGAAATCCACAGAGCACTCCTAGGCACATACCCACCCTGCTGAGTTGTTTATCTGCAAACAACAGGAGAGATCTGTGGAGCCAGGTGTCCCTGACTCAAGAAGGCTAGGTGAGGACCCATAGCAACCCCCTAGCACCCACCAATCAGCATGAGACAGGAAAAATACCTGGGATGCCAGATGACCCTCCCAGTAGTTTATGGTGGCTGATAACATGTTGGGAAACCATGTAGTTTAGCACGTACTCCCTCGTGGCCTAAACCAATCAGTTCAAACGAATTCCCTTCTTGTACTAACCAATCACCCCTACCCAACTTGTTCCTGCCAGTGAATATGCTAATCATGTTTTAGAGTTTTATGATTTTCCCGAGGTGTGTGATGATTTGCTAAGAGATGCTATGATGTAGGTTAAGTCCCTGCCTTCCCCAAAGAGTGTATAAAACTGCTGCAAATCCTGGGCTTGGGGCCTCTCAGCGTCACCAGTTGCTGTTTGCGTGGAGGACCGAGCTAGTTCGCAATAAATGCCTCTTTGCTGTTTACATCGATCTTGGTCTCTGGTGGTCTTTTGGGGGTCCCAAACTCGAGCATAACAGTGGTAAGATCTTTTGCTAAGAATGGGAAGGCAAGGGAGCCCAATGTGGTAGCATGTGTTTGTAATCCCAGCTACTTGGGAGGCTGAGGTAGGAGGATCATTAGTGTGACCTTGTTTTAAAATAAAAAGGGCTGGCATTTGCTGGTTAATGGATGGAAATGGAGAAGAGCATGCTAAGTGAAATAAGCCAGAGGCAGAAAGTCAAAGGTCAAATGTTTTCTCTTGTACATCGAGTAAAACAAGGGAAAAAAGCAGGGGGCACAATGAAAATAAAAGGGAGATCATGCACGAAGTAGAGGAAGAAGGTTGAGGCGGGAGGAGGAGGGATGGGAAAAGGGAGGGACTGTGGGATGAAATGGACCAAATTGTGCTATGTACATATATGAATATACTACAATGAATTCCACCTTTACGTATACCTGTAAAGCACCAATTAAAAAAAATACATAAATAGAAGACCAGTAAAATAGAGGAAAGAGAACGATTAGAGGGAGAAGAGAGGAAAAGATGAAGTACTAGGGACCCAAAATGGAGCAAATTATATACCAGACATATATGATTATGTCAGAATGAACCCCATTGTTATGTAAAACTATAATTCACTAATAAAAACATTTTTTAAAAAGGCCTGGGAATGCAGCACAGTGCTTGTCTAGAGTGTGTGAAGCCTTGGGTTCAATCCCTCTTTCTCTAAAAATAAGTGGAAGGCAATGTGAGATGAAGGCTCAAAGATATGGGGTCATGGAAAAGGGTTTGAACAGCCCCTAAGCACAGTAAAAAAAGGACTGTGACCTTCCAATAAGACTTCAGTAGTGAAAGAAATTACCGTTTGTGATGCCGACAGGTGCGGGTTATTATGCTAGGTCCTGCAGGCACACTGTTCACTGAAGATGAATCATCTCTCCAGTTAGTTAGCTGCCTACTTCTGACTGCTCATTCTCTGTCTCTTCCGTGGTATCCTTTCCCCCTGTTCTTTTGCTTAAATCCTGGTGGTCCTCAAGGTGTCATTCTTAGCCTTCTTCCCTTCTTACTCCCCCTGAGTAATTGTTCTCTCTCCTCCCACAGTGACTATTGACATCTGTATACTGCTGAATACCTCTAATGTCTATCCCACTCCCCTAAACCCAGGGTGCCAAGACCCATTTACCCCACTGCCTACTGGACTTTTCATTTGGATGTCCTATATATGTTTAAAATCTATGTTCAACATTTCCTTCCAAACCCATTCTTCTGGCCAAGTTTCAAGTCTCCATAGATTTTTAGAATAGTTTTAAAAGTAGAGATTCCGGAACCAGACTGCCTGGCTTCAATTCTCACCCTACATTATCTGTGTGACCTTGAACAAATTATTAGATCTCTGTATCTCAGTTTCCTCATATGTGAAAGGGGGATGATAATACTAGTACATATCTTACAGGGTTGTTGAGCAGATTAAATAAGCTAATATATTTAAAGACTTAGATCAGTGTCCTGCACATGGCAAGGCCCTGTAATCTTCCATTGTTACTATTATTGTCAAAATTAGAGCTTGGACGTCATTTTTGTTCCTCATTCTCACATTCACCAAGTCCAATTACTTGGTCTCCTTAATGTCTCTCACTCCTCACTGCTACCTTTGGTGCCCAAGATTAAGGGTTAGAAAACTCTTTCTGTTAAGGGTCAAATCTGCTGTAGTAGAATTGTTTACAAACTCTTAACAACACTAAATGATTGAGTGTGACTTCATTCCCATAAAACTTTATTTATGTACACTGAAATTTGAATGTCATATAAATTTTATGTATTCTGAAATATTATTTATTTATTTTTGTGGTGGTGGGGATTGAACCCAGGGCCTTGTGCATTCAAGGCAAGCACTCTACCAACTGAGCTATATTCCAAGCCCATAACTTTATTTAATTTATTTATTTTTATGTGGTGCTGAGGATCAAACCCAAGGCTTTGCACGTGCTAGGCGAGCACTCTCCTGCTGAGCTACAATTTATTTATCGTGGTGCTGGAAATTAATTATTTTTATTTTTAAATACCATTTAGGGGGGCTGGGGATGTGGCTCAAGCGGTAGCACACTTGCCTGGCATGCGCAGGTCGCTGGGTTCGATCCTCAACACCACATAAAAATAAAATAGTGTGTCCACCTAAAACTAAAAAATAAATTTAAAAAAATTAGATGTGTGGACATATACATCTTTAAAAAAAAAAACAAAACATTTAGGGCTGGAGGTTAGCTCAGTGATACAGCACCATCAAGTCAAAAGCACTCCCAGTGCCATTAAAAAAAATAATAATAATACAAACAAAACAACAAAAAAAACCCTACCATTTAAAAAATGTAAAAAACGTTATTATTTCTTGAGCCATAGAAAGATAGTCAAGGTGCCAGATTTGGCTTTGGACTGTAATTAGCCAATTCCTGGCAAGATCTTTTGCTAAGAATGGGAAGGCAAGGGAGCCCAATGTGGTAGCATGTGTTTGTAATCCCAGCTACTTGGGAGGCTGAGGTAGGAGGATCATTAG
>NW_026000240.1:27334669-27339109 GCF_001458135.2 Marmota marmota marmota
TTTTTTTTTTTTTTTTTTTTTTTTGGTACCAGAGATTGAACCCAGGGGCACTTACCACTGAGCCACATCCCCAGCCCTTTTTTTTTTTTTCTTTTAAAGAGAGAGTGTGAGAGAGAGAGAGAGGGAGAGAGAATTTTTTTAGTATTTATTTTTTAGATTTCGGCAGACACAACATCTTTGTATGTGGTGCTGAGGATGGAACCTGGGCCGCACGCACGCCAGGCGAGCGCGCTACCGCTTGAGCCACACCCCCAGCCCCCCAGCCCTTTTTTGTGCTTAGGGCCTTGCTAAGTTGCTGAGGCTGGCTTATGAACTTGCTATCCTCCTGTCTCAGCCTCCCTAGCAGCTGGGATTACACCTGTCACTACTGAGCCAGGCGCAAGATCATCTTTGATCTTTCCTAATTGGTCTTCTAATTTCCAATCTCCCCTTGATCCCCAACTTATTTTCTGTGAAGCTTCATTGTCTTCAGGACAACCCTTCTGATGTTGATAAGGTTCTTTGTAATCTGATCTGTTTATTACTCCAGTCTCATATATCATCATTTCCCTTTTTCTACTGTGCATATCTTAACTACATGATAAAATTTCCCAGATATCTAAGCTTCTTCCTCCAGGTGTTTCTATATGTTCTTCCTACTCTTCCTCTGTTTCTCTTACCTGTTCATCAACTCACATTTTATATATTACTTCCTCCATATTTTCCTGAGCCCTGACATCTGGTTAGATATCCCTTCTTAAGTTTTCACAGAATTAAAGTACTTATTGCATTGCATTATTGGTGCCTATTTGTTTCTGTCTTAGCTGTCAAACTGAAACTCTGAGACTGTCTTTAGTGTATCCCTCCATCCATATATCCACTATGTATCCATAGCACCAGTGCTGAAAACACAGAGATGACTCACTATGTTAAGCATCAGGGAAAGTATTACTATCCCCATTTTATGGATGAGAAAACTAAGACTCAGAGAGCTTGAATATTTTCCCCAAATCTACACAGTAATTATCAGAATACAGATTTGCTCAGGTTTGATCCACTGCTCCGTTTCAGTACTAATGAGGACCGTTTGGTCTTGTTAAGTTGCCCAGCTAGTCTCCAACCTGGAATCTTCCTGCCTCAGCCTACTGAGTTGCTGGGATTATAGGCATGTGCCACCATGCCCAGTGCAGACAATTTTTGAATCTTCACCGTCCAGGAATGTATACTTAGATATTTTTAGAGATCCTATTTTATCTGAGTGATGTACCCTTTAAAAATTATCCCTGCAATTCCTTTTTTTTTTAAAAGTTTTTATTAGTGCACTATAGTCATACATAATAGGGGGTCCATTTTGACGTATTCATAAATGCTCCAGTCACACCTGCAATCCCTTTTTAGGTGTCTAATCTGCTTCCTCTCTCACTTGATATAGCAGTAATTCCAAACTTTTCATTACTCATTTGATGGACTCTTTCTCATTATCTTCTTTGATAGTGAAATGTTAAAACAGTCAAATTTAGACCTGAGGCTACTTTTGTCCTACTGGTTTAATTCAACCTGTGTGACCAGGGGACTATCTCAGTCATGTAGTGCTAGCTCTGGTGAGTATGTTGGAGACTGTAAGGCCTGTGATCCTAAGGTATACACAGGCCATATAGAACAGGTAGGAGTTGTAAAGAAATATAAATTGTCCTAAGAGATTTTTAGAGAATGGAGAAATTGATATTCCTAGGGGCAAATGGGCTGTGTTCCAAAAATTCAATTTTAAATTGACTATTTAGAATGCAGAACACATTTTCCCTTAGAAACAATGCTATCAATAATTGCAGTTATTTTTCTAGGAAAGTACACACAAACTAGTTTAACACATAATGTAGCAGAAATATCTGCTAAGACATTTTAGATCTGCATTGAGAACATCCTAAATCTTTACCACTCTGAATTATAAATAAGCTGCGTACATAGCTGCCACCCCAACTGGACTGTGAACTCTTTGAGGGCTAGAAACTGTTGAATTATTCATTTCTGCATTCTGAATGCCTGGCATATAACTGGCAATAAATGTTGGTTGCATAAATGAATGGACAAATTTAATAGGCATTTGAATAGTGTGGAAAGCATCTTAGGAAATGAAAACAGTAACATTTAGTGGGTACCTTAAGATGAATCTGGCATTCTGCAAGGTGGATAGCCAATAAAGCAAAGTACTTGGTTAAGGCTAGAATTAGGGATGAAGAAGCTGAAAGCAGTTTTAATATCTGAGGAGTAAAATAAATGGGTGCTGGGATTGCTAAATGTTGAAACGAATGGATAGGTATACTGTTTTTGAAAAATGTCATAGGAAAACTATCCGAGAGAATTGATATGAAAAGGGAAGTGGTTCTTGGGGGCTCAACGACTAAGGGGAGGGGTATGACCACAGCTGAAAGAGCAGAGGACGGAGGAGGAAGTTTGGTAAGTCAGAGAGTAACGGTCAGGAAAGAACAGAAGGATGCATTTGGTTTTCTGTTCCCTATAAACAAATATTAATTTGTCTGGGTGCGATGACACATGTCTGTGATTCCAAATACTCAGGATGCTGAGGCAAGAGGATCACAAAGGCAGCCAGAGCAATTTAGGGGAGCCCTGTCTCAAAAGAAATAAAAAGGGTTAAGGATGTAGTTCAGTGATAGAGTACTCTTGAATTCAATCCCTAGTACCACACACACACACACACACACACACACATACACACACACACAATATTGTTAATTAGATTGATTGCCTTCCACAACTACAGTAGATTAAGTATTTGATTAAATTTGGTTGTCTGTGATCCAAGCCTGCTCAGGAGGTTGAGGTAGGAGGATTGCAAATTCAAGGTCAGCCTAGGAAATTTGGTGAGACCTTCAACAATTTAATTTAGAAAGAATCTGTCTCAAGCAACAATGCCAACAACAAAACAAAGGAAGCAAACAAACAAAAACCCAAGAATTGGGGATTAGCTCAGGTAAAGCACTTGCTTAGCATGAATTGAACCAAGGCCCTGGGTTCAATCCCAGCCCTGGGGTGTGGTGAGGTGGAGAAAGAATTGGTTAGGATGGGTATATGTCAATAGGTGGAAGTGGTAGTCAAGGAGAATGCAATTAGGGAAGATAGGAGAGGGAAAATCATCTCTAGATAGTTTTTGGTGGAAGAAGAAAAAGAACAGAGGAAGGAGAGTGAAAAAGGATGAGAAACAAAGGCAAACGGCTATTTCTTAATTTTGTAAAGGGCTCCTCAGAAAGTTCCTCTGATTTAGGGCCAGGTTGGCCTTTGTTCTTTGAAAGCATAACTATGACTACATTTTCAGTATTTACTTCATTGCCCCTGGAGTGCTAGAATGCAATCAATAAATACTAGTGGACTGATATTCTGAGTGTTTCAAATCAATCCACACTTTGGGTTTTATTAAGGACCTTAGAATTGACATTGATAAAGCCAAAGAAAGAAATGTCTTTAAATTTTTAAGCCATCTTAAGTCTTTCCCTTTGAAAAAAGTGTTCATTTGTCCACACCCATCACACCATGTGCTGTGGTGGTGGTTTTACCAACATTATCACATCTCTAGTAATCATCCTCTCCGTAATTACTCAAGTCCCATTATTTGTCAGACTCTCTACTAGGCAGTGAAAATAAAAGGCAAATATGGAGAAAACAGATATGATGGGAGGACATGAGGGCTAAACCAACAATTGCAGCGAGTGTGAGCTCAGTGAAAGAGGCAAGCACTTGGTGACCTCAGAGGAGAGGAGAGGAAAGCTTTAATTCAAAATGGTGTGAATATACTTTGTATACAACCAGAGATATGAAAAATTGTGCTCTATATGTGTAATATGAATTGTAATGCATTCCACTATCATATGTAAATTTTAAAAAATTAATAAGAAAATGGTTCTACAGGAAATAAGAAAAACAATTACTCCCAGAATCCCACTATCTAGATAAAATTAATACTATGTTGTACATCTTTGCAGACTACACCATAGATATTTAGTTCTTCAAATATGTTTCTGCCTCACTCCACAGACAGCAGCAAGTGTCTCCTCTAGTATCAATATGTAGATGCCACTATGTAGCTGTTAACTGAAAGTTTAGCTTAAGTTAAGGAATTCCTTAAGTTAAGGAATCTGGGGGGAACATTGAACTTAATTATTGCTAATTTTTTTTAATATTTATTTTTTAGTTATCGGCAGACACAACATCTTTGTTTGTATGTGGTGCTGAGGATCGAACCCGGGGCACACGCATGCCAGGCAAGCGCATGCCAGGCAAGCGCGCTACCACTTGAGCCACATCCCCAGCCCCATTACTGCTAATTTTGAAATGTCTTCGTAATAGTAGCTTTGGCACAGACGCAGCACTATGGAAGGCTAGAAGATGGGGTCACACTTATCTATTTTCTATGGAAACTGTTTGAATATTTGTTTTATATGGATTTTT
>NW_026000240.1:27339822-27342970 GCF_001458135.2 Marmota marmota marmota
AGTGAGACCCTGTCAAAAAAAAAAAAAAAAAAAAAAAAAGCGAGGGGTGGGGGAGGGGGAGGCTAGGAATGTACCTCAGTGGTACAGCTCTTGCCTAACATTTGTAAGGCCTTAGTTCAATCCCCCATACTGGAAAAAAAAAAAAAGTATTATGAACCTCTTTCCATCTCAATAAACATAATTTCCATTGTTTTTTAGCTATATAATATTCCACTTTATAAATGTACTATGATGTAGACTATTTTCAAATTGGAAATTTGGATTGATTCTACTTTTTAAAAATAGAAACAAAAACCATGACATGTGAACAACATAATGACAACTCTTATTCATAGATCTGTGTTTCCCAAACAGTGTGCAAAGGTGCCCCTATAACACCACAGAGAACTTGCAGAGAAGCTGCATCCTTTTGAGGGGAATATAGAAACATCTGACATCTGTTGGGATGCTTTATGAGCTATTATTAGCTCCAGGTAGTTCACGTATTCAACACTAGATCAATGAGGTCACAGCTTTGTAAAGTTGGGTTTTTGCTGGTGCTGTAATAGTGAGCCTTGTACAAAAATCAGTATGATTCTGGAAATGAGAGTGATTATGTCCAACCTGACTAGAAGGTTTGAGAAGCTATACGATGACCAAGAGATACATATATTCTGTTAGTTAAGAAATCTATTTAATAATGAAATACAAATTCTATTTATTTCAATGTATGTGAATTATTTTTTCAAATAGCTGCCAAGTTAGGGCATAAATACTCATTATTTGGACCCAACAACTTAAAAACATTGTTTTTTATTTCTTTTGATCTAGGGGTGTTGGGGAAAAAATCACTGAGACACTAGAGCTACCATGAACCTAGAAAGTTTGGGAACCTCTAACAAAAAAATTTTAACAGTAAAACTGCTGGTTCTGAGGCTCTGCAACCTTTATATGTTTTAAATATTGCCAACTGCCCTTCAGAAATATTATTTACCAATTTACCCTCCCCCCCCCACCACTAGTAGGCTAGTTTCCTTTTAGACTGGTGACCCTTGGACTAAATGAGAGACCAGAGGGGTTAACTTGAAAGAGAAACTGTGACTGATGCACTGGGCTGAGTTTGATTTTTTAAGTAATACAAAAAATAGTTAGAAAACATCTCTAGTTGTCTTAGGCTTCAAATCTTTAAGGGAGAGACTATCTTACTTCACCCCCAACTCCCAAATCTGCTACAGGGCTCTGTGAAAGCATGTTAACAAAAAGGAAAAAAACCCCTTACCTCAAGGGTTTCTAAGGCAAGATTGAAAATAATGACAGGCTATAGTCAAGTATACACATATACTTGAGGTTGCCGGACAAAATACAGAATGCTCAGTTGAATTTAAATTTTACAAGTCAAGGTTCATATATTTTTCTCCCATATGTGGAAGCCAGAGAGAAAAAAGTGTGTGGGGGGGAGGGGATCTCATGAAAATAGAAGGAAGACAGAGTACAGGAAGGGGATCAGATAGGGGGAGATGGGGAGGAAAATAGAAGGTACAGGGGAATGAAATGGAGCAAATTATATTATTATATTGTGTGCATGTATGAATGTATAACAATGAATACCACTATTATGTATAAGTATACTGCATCACCAAAAAATTACCAAAAATTTAAATTTCAGATAAACAATGAATCATTATTTTAAAGTAACTATTTCCAAATTTTGCATGGGGTGTATCTACACTATAAAAAGTTGTTCCTTGTTTGAGATGAAAATTGTACCTGAGTGTCAAGAAGAACCTAAGGAAACATAACCACCAAGTGTAATGTGATATATTGGGTGGTATCCTGGGACAGGAAGAGGACATTAAGGAAAGACTGAAGAAATACAGATTTTTATGAATAATATTATATTACTATTATTTTATTAATTGTGACAAATACACCATAATAATATGTTAATAATAGGGAAAATTGGGACTTAGGATAAATAAGAACTATCTGTATAATTCAAAATATGAAAAATTTATTTTATCTTTTTTGGGGGTGCTGGGGATTGAACTCAACCACTGAGCAACATCCCCAGCCCAATTTTGTGTTTTATTTAGAGACAGGGTCTCACTGAGTTGCTTATTGCCTTGTCATTGCTGAGGCTGGTTTTGGACTCGACATCCTCCTGCCTCAGCGTCCCAAGCTGCTGAGAGTACAGGCGTGAACCACCTCGCCCAGCATGAATAATTTACCTTTAAGTTGACAGTTAAGGGATTTGTGTATGATTTTGCCTAAATATTTGATCCAAACACTATTTTCCATAAACAACTCAATCGTTTTCCTTTTTAAGCAAGGCTCAAGTAAGCCAATAATTATTAGAAGGGAATATAATCTTCAAGATGTATTGCCCTTAAATACCATAATTTTATCACCAATTCCAACCAATTTCAGAAGCTAAAAAGGAACTCTCCCCCCTTTCCCCACACACAGTAACCATCAATAGAATTATCTTAATTTGGGGTGTACATATCATTTCAAGAGTTTTCTTAAAACGTCCAGTTATGAGAAAATTGGCAGGTTAATGCCCTGCAAGTAACCACTTGCCTAGAGTGACTGCTAATTTGTGCTGCTTGGATGGAAAACAGTGCTGATTATTTTACCCTCCACGTTGCTCCTCTAGGGGAGAACCTGTGTGTTATGGGAGAAGACCTTAAGAGTCTGGAATAAAAATAGAACTGTATAAAGGTTTTATTCGAAGATGAGCTTAGAAAAGATCTTATAAAAAAATTGGCAGGTGGAGCCTTTAAAAATGAGAGTTAATTTTAGAATACTTGCCTGTTTCTATATACAAGACTACCAAATACATTTCCCACAGCTTATTCTGTCTTGTTGCTATACAAAATCAGAAAGATTAATACTTAAGAGCTGATAATATGCTAGGCCTTGTAAAAAAAAAATCAGCATTCAGATGCTAATGAAATCACATCTCAGGGGTTGTATGGGTTCCCTTGGTCTTAATTCTCATTTGTAAAGTAGTAAGTCCCCCAAACTAACATGTACACCACATTTACATATGACACACACGTGTATATACACAAGTGGACAAAAGATTGGCACACCATCATACATTTCACTTTGCAAACGTGCAGGGCATCTACTATGTGCAAAAAAAAAAAAAAAAAAAAAAAAAAAA